>NC_056749.1:514381570-514629070 GCF_019279795.1 Protopterus annectens
CTCTAGGGACCTAAACCTTGTCACCACAATAAACAGGACATGCTGGATGGGTAGATTCCTGCCCCAGAGACTTCCCATACTCTGGAACAAGCTGCCCATCTATGTCAAGCAAAGTTCTTCATTAGCACTCTTCAAGAAAAAGCCTGATAAGTGGATGGGAAATAGGACATACATCTGCTTGACAAGAACACAGGAAAATTATTTTCTTGGGTGGCGTAAGCCAGGGAACCTTGTTGGCTACGCTTACTTAGGCCCTTGGGCCAATAGCCTAGTACCTACCTATGAACCTATGAACATATATATATATATATATATATATATATATATATATATATATATATGTTCATAGGTTAATACTAGGCTAACCTCCTTTGTGGGCCATTTAAGCCTAGCCATTTACCCCATCTGAGAATCAAACCCTGGTCCTTGTGTTTGTAAGGTAAACACCTTAACCATTATGTCAACCCCCCCACCAAATATATGAACACACACACACACACACACACACACACACACACATATATATATATATATATATATATATATGTCTATATTATATACTCAAAGTTTCAAAACTTTGAAACTCATATGATCGACACCATATGAGCGAAGTTTGAAACATCGAATATATAATAAAAAAGAAAAAAAAAGAAAAACTTACCTAAATGCTCTGAGCAGGGGGCAAGCCCCCCTGTACCCCCCACACCTCCGCTACTTAAATATACCAACTCCAAGATCGTACTTCAGTGCAGAAAAGGGAAATCTTCCCATTCGGAGCCATACAGAGCCATTTGTTTTAACCTTCAGACTTGTAAAAGTTCGATCATATGGTGTCGACCATGTGACATTCTAACTTTTACAAGTTTGAGGTTATAATAGGAACCCATATTTTTATATATATATATATATATATATATATATATATATATATATATATACATATATATATATGCAATGAGTGTATATACACACATATATATATATATATATATATATATATATATATATATATATATATATATGTGTGTGTGTGTGTGTGTTCATATATTTGGTTTCAAAGGTTGTCATAGCTGGGGGTGGCGATGGGAATAAGCTTTTGGTATCTAATCTATAAAATGCTCCCATGGCATGCGTCTCTAGTAACCTTTGACAACCCACGTCCAGCCTATGGCTTTCATGCGTGGCTTAGTTTTTAAGCCCAGTGATACCATTTGTACTGACAGGAGAAGGGGTGATGGTGGGTGGCTGGTGCCTTAAAACCAGTTGCTTCTGGCAGTTGAGCCTATCTAGGAGTAGGTAAACTCTGATTTAAAATCTCTGTTGCCTTGTGGCAATACCTAGTCATGAAGGCTTCAGGAATAAACCCTGAAGGATAATAAGGAGATGGAGCCTCTAAGGCAGTTTGAGGTACTACTAAATCTCAGTCTGGCAGCTCTTGTGATGACACTGATGCCAAGTTGTACTGGCCTTACCTTTCACCTTGGATTACATCAGTGGTGTGGAGACGGTGAACCTGCTATTGGGCGTCAGCTAGTTCCTCAAAATTCACTTGCCCAGGCCTGCACCCTGGACAGAACACTCCAGCATCACTTTGTGAATGGTGACACAATACAGGAAGCAGCAGTTACTGGTAATAAACCAATGTACTCAACTGGCATAGAGTGAGGTGCCACAGACTGCTTGCAGTGGTGGGAGAGAACCCTTGATATCAGTGGGCAGCTACCTGTTGCTTTATGTTGGGCAGTCTCAACTAAATAGTTGTTGCCTTGCACAGTCCATTTGCTCCACTGGGTGTGTAGGGCTTAGGGAACCCCAACAGGTGAATTAACCATACACCTGGAAAAAGAGAAAAGCAACAAAATAAACCAGCCTTTAGGCTGGGCACATGGAATGCAAGGACAATGTGTCCAGGACTTATGGAAGATCTACAGAACATCAGTGATGCCGAGAAGACAACAGTCATTAACAATGAGCTGAGCAGATTGCAAATGGACATTGTGGCTCTCCAGTAAAAAAGGCTATCCTCCACTGGATGTTTCAGAGAGAGAAGGATTTTACTTTTTTCTAGATTGGGAAAGTTAAAGACCACCCGTGGAACATGGTGTTGGTTACACAGAAACAACTTTATTGGCTTAGTCATACCACCAAAAATGGGAAATGAGGGAATGCTGATAATTCAGATTTTAAACTCCAGTGGCCATGGTCAATACCTTAAGTGTCTAAGCATCTTCTCTAACATCTACCCAGGAAGTCAGGGACAAGGTCTATGATAAAGTTAGTGCTGCCAGCAGTGAGGTCCCTTCCCATGAAGTGTTATTCATTCTTGGCAACTTTAATGCCAGAGTTTACAATGGCCATCACAGCTGGCCATCCTGTCTGGGACAGTTCAGAACAAGAAAGATGAATAGAAAAGGACAGTGTGTCCTTGAACTTTATTCCCAATATGACCACTAAATAACAAACACCTTCTTCAATGTCAAGCCCTAGCACAAAGTTTCATGGCAACACCCAAGATCAAAACATTGGCAACATCTTGACCCTGTCCTCACGAAATGCAGCAGTTTAGGTAGCGTCATGGAATCACTCACTCGCCTTGTCCTGTGTGGATAGCACTGACACCAGCAGGAGATGGGAAAAACTATGGGATACTGTCTGTAACACTGCAATATCTATCTTTGGGAAGAAGACAGTCAAGTACATTGAAGTGCTGACACCTTTGGGTGAGAAAAAGAGACTTGGCATTGGCTGCATACATGTCTTCTCCCAATGAGGACTACTTGCAGGCACACTGGTGTGCTTGGAATCAAGTGCAGCAGTTAGGTTGGTGGCGTGCAAATGATTCTTGGCTCCAATTTTGCTTCAAGATTCAGCAGGCTGCAGATATTAGTAACATGCGAGGAATGTACTATAGGATCAAGCAGGCTATCAGTCCGTCACAAAGGAAGATTGCCCCACTTAAGCTGGCCAAAGGCAAGGTCTTGAAGGACAGAACCAAGCAGATGGAACACTGGATGAAACACTAATCACATTTTATGCCAGAGAGACCGTAGTTACAAGACACCCCTGAATATCATTGAGCCTCTGCCAACTATGACTAAACTCAATGCTGAGCCCACCTTGGAGGAAATTAATGATTTGTTAAAAGCATGCTATTCTGTAAAAGCCCTTGGGAAAGATGGTATTCCCTCAGAAATTCTTAAACATGCCAACAGTACCCTGGAGAGAAGGGATGCTAACATAGTTACTATAATTAAGAATAAGGATGACAAAAGTGATTATAACAACTAATTAGGCATCTCCCCTCTCTACACTATGGGGAAGGTGTTTCACATGTTGTCCTGAAGAGGCTCCACATTCTTGCAGAGAGAATTTACCCAGAGTTTCAGTGAGGAGTCAGAACTGAAATGTCAACTGTAGATGTAGTTTTCTCTGTTAGGCAACTACAAGAAAAGTGCAGGAAGCAAGACAAACCTCTGTATATTGCCTTCATTGATCTGGCCAAGGCATTTCACTTCATCAGTAGGAAATGTTTGTATGTGATTCTGGCAAAGATCGGCTGTCCTCCAACAGTGCTTAGCATAAAGAAGGTGACCATCTTCTAGGACAGATCTGCATCAGAAGCTTTTAAGATTCTCAGTGGAGTAAAGCAGGAGTGTATAATAGCTCCAAAATTGTTTGGTATCTTGTTTTCAGTTCTGCTGAAATTTGCTTTCAGAACTGCTAGAGAGGGTATCTTTTTCTGAACCAGAATGGATGGCAACCTCTTCAAACTGTGAAGGCTTTGATCAAAACCAGGGTGCTAAGGAAGTATCTAAGGGAGTTCCTGTTTGCTGATGCTGCAGCTATCATGGCTCACACTCAGCAGGAGCTTCACTTATGACTTGCTTTGCAGATGCATATATGGAATTTGTCCTTACAATCAGTTTAAAGAAGACCCAGGTCATGGGCCAGAATGTGGGCAATGAGCCATCAATCAGGGCAAGTGACTATGAACTGGAGGTTGTCCATGAGTTTGTGTACCTAGGCTTTACAATCTCTGACAACTTGTTGTTTTGGTAGAGAGATCAACAAGTGCATTGGAAAAGCAGCCACATCATTTTCCAGGCTGACCAAGTGAGTATGGGCTAATAATAAACTCACTGTGCACATGAAGGTGCAGGTTTATACAGCCTGTGTGTTGAACACATTACTAAATTATAGTGAAACATGGATTTTGCACTCAGAACAGGAACAGTGGCTCAATGTATTCCATAGGCACATGCTTGGCATCTCATAGTAGGACAAGATCCCTAACAGCAGAGCTTAAGAGGACAGGCATCACACCTCCACGTTCACCCTCCTGAAACAGAGACATATATATTGGTTGGATCATGTCTGATGCATGGCTGAATACTAAAAAAAAATCCTTTTTCGAGAGCTGGAGTCTGGAAAGAGGCTGAAAGGATGACCTGAACTGCACTACATGGACATATGCAAGTCTGATCTGAACACTCTCCATCAATGTGAATACCTGGTAGTCTCTCACCTCAGACAAGTATGTCTGGAAATGGGAAGGGAAGAAAGCTCTCACTATGTATGAAACTACCTTGGCAAGGAAAGCAGAGGATAAAAGAGCCACAGGAAGATCCATACCTGCGATACCAGACCGCTATCTGCTTATCGCTGTTCAGTGTGTGGAAAGGACTGCTATTCTTGGATTAATTTTATAGCCACAGAAGGCACTGCTCAAATCAGTCCAACATGGGTACAAGCTCATAATCTTTGGGATTTTAGGATACCTACCACTGATATATATATATATATATATATATATATATATGTGTGTGTGTGTGTGTGTGTGTCAGTTTACTGAATGTAGATTTTGTTGAATCTTGTAAATGTAGTCATGTTTGGCTGAATGCTCACTTCTCTGAATGAGCAAATGGGTGAATTGTGTTTTGTTGAATGTCAAGTTGTCAAGGTAGTGGGTGGTAGTTAATATGTGTGAGTGATGTAATTATAAGTTTAGGCCTTTAATAATGAAAATTTTGGACATAGTGAAAGGTTTGGCATTAAGGGTGGAAGAGTATGTGTGAAAGTTTGTGGGGTTAGGGTTAAAGAAAGGCTAAGGAAGGTGATAATTAGTGCTCTGCTTGTGCGGTGCTGTATGTGATATGTTTCTGAGTGTTTTGTGTAGTGACAGTGTTATCACAAGTGTTTTTCCTAAGGTAAGGTGTAGGGCTGGGATTAGGGTTAAGGACAGGGTTACAGTTAGTACACATTACTAAAGTGGTACAAGGGGGCAAAGACTATTCCCATCTACCACACTTTATGGGGGATGACTCTTAAATTTTCCCTTATTCCTCATTATAATCAGATGAAAAACATTATTTTTGAAAGATGGTAGCCATTCAGGATTTATGCCTTCCTTCAGTATACTTAGAACTTTCTATTATGTCTTCTACATTACTGTTTTTCTTTAAGACTACACATATTAAGTGTTGTATTAATTCACTATAGTTGAGCCTCTGTCTTTAAGGAGTGGTAATTGAAAGTTAGGTAAAAATGTAGTGATACCTTCTTTGAAATATCACATAACTATTCAACCTGCTCCAATTAATCTAAAGTTCATTTGATCTATAAGAAAAAGAAACAAAAAAAACAAACCATCACATGCATAAACTATATCACCAAAAGTTTTTTTTGTAGAGGGCTAATTCCACAGTTGTACAACACTGGAGAAGAGAGAATACTGCTGATAAATTGAATCACTGCTGGTGCACATACATAAACTTCTAGACATGGAAATACACACCTTAACAGTGGGATTTAGCAAGGAACTAATAATGCTTAACACTAATTTGCATATATTTTTTATCCTCCAAAACCAAAACAACAGTCATAGGTTTCAATAAAATTTGAGTCAGTCAATTGTGGTTTAGATCAAATGAACCACTATGAACCATTACCATTGTTGACACAGCCCTGATGAAGTAATGAGCATATCTTTATGGAAACCACCAGTGCGGAGGTATGTTTGTTTTGTTAATTATGGCAACTTCATGTTAATAATCAGTTTTATTTCATATACTATGTGGCTTTTAGCAGATAAAGAGTAGAGACTGGTGTGGAAAAGCTGGGTAAGGTGAGAACATTTACTAGGGAGTTGAGAACCTTGGCTTAGGTGGATGTCACTTGACTAGCAGATCTTTAGAGATGGCTTCATCAATGAAATTTACTCCTTGGATATCCTGGCCTATTATGAATGTCTTTGGTCCTAGACTGTGATAACCACTGAAAAAATATTCAGAATTTTGCTGAGTTATGGTGAATACTAGCAGATTTACATGATGTAAAATGGGTAAAGAGAGAGAACGGAGGCACTCCTGGAGTGTTATTTTTCAAAGATGAACATCAAATTTTGTATAGGCTTTATTGAAGACTAAGTTATGAAGTGGGAAGTGTGATAGTAGCACACAGACTCTGTAATAATTTAGCCTAACTCTATTACAAAGTACATCTCCTTTCATGTCCAGTGTTGAAATGTGGCTAAAGCACTCAAAAATATCATCAAAAGCAGATATCCAAGTTCATTGTTTTTGAACTTTGCAAGACTGTCAGAAAATTTTATATACAGAGGTAATTTATTCCATCTTTCCACTTCTGGGCCACTGAAGTACTTACTGTTGTTAAACTTATGATTCCAGCAACATATAACTGGTAGGTTATTATTTCTGGTAAGTTTAGAGTATAAATTAAAAGTGATAGGTAAAGTAAGGTAATGCATATTAGTTCATTGTATGAATAGTTAAATACCTATATTAAATCAGTCCTTACAAGCCTGCAGTGGAATGTGCAAGGTTTTTAGGCATTCTTTGGATTTTTAAGGTCCCTAAATGATCTTACTATTTTAATAAAATACGTTTGCACACATTATTAAACAAGAAAACAGAGCCATACTCTAGGTTTGGTCTTATCACTGTCTTATACAAGGGAAGTAGAACAATCCAGCATATGGAGGCAAAAGAAAGCATGATCACCAAGCCATAGCATTTCCTTGTTTGTATATTTATCTAACCTTCCCAAACAAAATAATCACATATTACAGCACCAAGATCAGTATAATTATTGCAGTCAGATTGTGATGATGTGAGGTAGTGCCAGCTGTGCCAGAGAGAGAGTAGGGCAGTGCATGTGTAACATATGCCAGCGTAGCTAACTGGAGTTTTGTAAAGAATTGTATGTCATTGTATATCACACTGATTTGTATGGGTGCTTGTGTTGAAAACGTATTGGTAAAGTTGCTTGTGTTAAAAATGTACTAAGTGGGTCCTGCTGGACAGAAAAGAAATACAACTGTACATCAGACTGTGTTGTAACTGTTGAAATGAATATATTGTAACAGAGGATACTGAAAGAGAAGAGGTTAATCTCAGTCCGGCTAACTCTGAAAAATAGTCTAAAATTAAATTGCGTGGTTTAGGCCATAAAGATTGTATCTCACAGTTCTGACTGCAGCCAGAGATGAAATGTCTGTGAGAAGCCTGGCTTAGTAGCTCTGTAGGAAGAGTGGAATTGTTGAAATTGTTTTACAGCTTGTAACACATCTTAGCAGAACTCTCCCTGTGTGTATTATGACACGTGTGCAAGATCCTGGCTCAAGTTTCTGGTAAAGGGGGTAGTGTGGGAACCAGACTCAGGTGACCAGATGTGATGTCATTCTATAGCTAGCACTGAAATGATATTTAGATATTAGTGAAAGACGTCACTTAGTTCTCAGCAGTCTGTTTGTGAAAACTGACAAAGAAGGACCACTCACCAACTTCAAGTGAACTAGGGGAAATAATTTTTAGATCAAGCCAGGAAACTATAGTGAAATTACTTGAGTATTGTTGATCTGTATCTGTGTGAACCTTTTCATCTGTGTTATTTTCAATATTTCCTGTGATTGAAACTCTGGTGTTTATTGTAAATAGATATTTAGTATTTTCATGTTCTTTTATTATTTATTAAATATATTTAAACTTTTTTTATTGCGGCTGGTCTTTCAGGGAATATTTTAACCTTTGAGAATACTTGCATTTATTTGGTGACACTGTGGCTGCTCCTGAAAGCTTTGCTGTTTGGATCAACATATTAGTATTAATTTCATTCAGTATAACTGGGTACCCTGGTAAGAGCCTTAGAGTAGCTGGCTTTGTGGGTGTACTGGTGGCAGTGTACCTTATAGCCTGGGCAAAGGTGGTAGAGCTAGTAAAGCTGTGCCAGCCTTTCCCAGATGTGTGTGTGTGTGTGTGTGTGTGTGTGTGTGAAAACCAAAGCTCAAAGAAAGTGCATGTGTCAGCTACTTTGAACAAGGACATTGAGTGCACTGATTTCACAGAGAGGGTGGGGGAGGACTTGGTGTGGCACACCTGGCTAATTACTTAAATCTATAGGTGTGTCAGTAGGGAGTCTTATTTGGGGCCAGAGAGAGAGAGAAACCCAGTGCCATGACAGGAGAGTGTTCCCTGTGAGCTCTTAAGAGAAATTTTGCTTGTTGCAGAGAGCTGCATATGGAAAAACTGTGTGCATTTAGTTTTGTTCCAAGTGAATATCCTTCACCGATGTCAGTGGTGAGGATTGAGGCTTCTTGGTTACTGGTCCAGAGGAGGAATGTCACACAGATAACTGTTTAACACCAATATGAAGTATTTCAGTCTTTCTACAAGACACATATATTTTTATAGTCGATAAGTGAAGATCATCCAAGTAGTTTTGGAATAGTTTTGATCAGACCAGAAACTCATTGGGCAGAAAGTTTTGATATCAGCAGCATGTTTAAGTCAGCTTGTAAACTTGTCCTTTTAGGATGAAAATGTAAAAAGTTAAATTGGGCATATGATGAGATATTTCTAAAGCATGAAGCTGAGCTAAGCAAATAAAACTAGCTGAAGATGAGAGAAGATGAAAACAGATTCAGTACTGTCTAGCCAGGAGACAAACTCCCTTTATGGGGACTCATTGTCTCATATGGCTGAGGCATCCTGAGTGAAAGTGATAGATGGAAGTAATGGATTTCTGCAGAAATGCAATTGCGGGAGTAAGTAGTTTTTTAAATTTTCTGTATGCATATTTTGCTATCTGTGCTACTTATTTAGTATGTAGAAAAGTATATTTTTATTTAAGTGAACATAGTGTGTGTGTGTTTAATAAATTTATGAATGTATGTATATATGTATGCATATGTATGTGTGGGAGGATCATGGATTCTTTCAACAGTCTCTGATTTCACAGAGTATCCATTACTTTGCCTCATAGTTTGGTCTGTTCCTTAGTTTGTGCTATTTTATAAAATTAATTGAAGACTTCAGTCACTAAATATTTGAGTTTCAGGCTTAACATAATTTAGAAAAAAGTGTGCAAATGAAAATCTGTTGTTATATTCACTAAGTATGCAACTGAAATTTCTGTACCTGATTTTGGTCCTTTGTTCCACAAACCCTCCTTTTATTTATCTTTTGTCTTGATTCTTGAGCTAGGAGATTAAGAGGTATGTGGGGTTTGTGGATTTGCAGTGTGTTGCACATTGTATTCTGATAGCAAAGAATTGAAGAGATACATTCCTGTGTGGCAGCTTTTTATACATGTATTCATTCATTTGATCACAATCAAACGTCTGAGGTGTACAGTCATATAAGTGGTTATATTGGATGGTCACATCTGTGTGTGTCTGTATGAGCATCTATAAGCAGGGGGCTTGCAATTGGTTGTGTATTATATAGCTATGATAGCAGCACACTGAATTTCATGTGACTATTATTTAAGTATTTATTCATTCACTTGATCATAATTAGACATCTGAAGTGCGCACAATAGAATTTACTGTAATTAGTGGGGGTATTTGTGTGTGTATGTATGCGTAGGTTGCTAAAATAAATTATTGTGGCCAATTATTTTTATTTTATTACAGTATGATATCTGAACACAGTCAATATATTTGGCTTTAATTTGGAATGGGGTTCTTGGTGAATAAATACAATAACTGACCCTACTGTCATTTGCCCAAGGTAAACAGTCATTATGAGTTTGCAGAACTAGTGTATATTTGTATGAAGCCAGCTATAATACTCTATCATGACTATTTTTAACACAAACCAACATCTGAGGTGTCCACTGTCAAGAAATTTGCTATCACTAATGAATGTGATAGTAGTTTGTGATGAAAACAGATGCATGTGTGGAAAGGATTGCAGTGTATGTAAAAGTAGCATGTTGGCAATATATGTTTCACTTTCCATCATGGGTCCAAAGCCGCTGTACACAAGTGATTTCTGTGGCCATCTGAGCAGGAAATGTGTAATAGCAAATATCATTTGCATAGCTGTACAGTCAGTTATGTTGCTGTCTCACAGCCCATAGTTCTTTGGGTAAATTTATGGCTGTGCTTCCTTCTTTGTTGAGTCTGCATGCACTCTCTGTGCCTGTGATGATCTTCTTCATGTTTCACTGTTGCAGTCATCACATTTGGGTTATCTGCTTGCAGTAGCCCTCAGTCGGCCTAATTATCAAAGTCTTGGGTCCTGCGTCGGTTGCTGTCTCATCTTCCATGACGTCAGGTAGTCAGGGGTATAAAAAGCATGCAGCCAATGCTATTACATCAGTCTTTCTTGCCATGAGGTGCCCGAAGCAGAAGCAGTTCGCAAGTGCCGGTCGACCGACTCCTGAAATTTTCGTTTTCGAGTTTCAGATCCGAAGTCTTCAACTAAGCTAAGTACCCCATTGGGGATCCTTTTTCTTGCTCTAAACTGATCTCAGTAAAAGTTAACAATTGTATTTCTTGGGGAAAGCAAATACCTCATAAAGATTTTCATTCGTACTGCATTCCTTGCCTAGGCCCAGACCATGACGTACCTCACTGTCGGTTTTGTGCCTTATTCAAACCTCGTACTATTAGTTGTTGGTTCATTTTCACATCTAAATATTTTGGTACTTGGTTCAATTATCCAGAAATGGCTTTGGTAAGTCACCCGACTACCGACATTCTGAAAAAATGCAAAGATAAAGACAGAGAAAGACCGCATATGTCCAAAGCTGCTGACGACGCTTCTCCTAAGCTAGTCGCCAGTTCGCCGGTACTCAGTGAGGTGCTTTCACAGCCTCTGGATACCCACTACTTCAGATTTTCAGGCCTCTACTGAGACCCATTCGGAGACTGGTATGCCACGAGATGCTTCTTCGACAGTGGAATCTGCGGATGTCTCTACCTTGGATGGGTCCGGAGCCGCTGTGCAGGCACCGGCTTCTGAGGGTGTATTCAGGTCTACTGACTTGCATATTAAACCAAAGCCATCTTCTTCTTCAAGGCCCAATACTCGATCCATGCCCAGAAAACTAACGACCAGACCGCATGGTCAGGCCCCATGCCTAAAAAAAATATAAGAATGGCTGAAGACCTTATTACTCTGATCAGAGGAAGCCACCCTCCTCCCTCCAAGAGACCTAGGACTGATTTTCCTTCTGTCAGGCCCCTATGCCTAAAAAAAACAAATGATAAGAATGGCTGAAGACCTTATTACTCTAATCAGGGGAAGACACCCTCTTCCCTCTAAGAGACCTACGACTGATTTTCCTACTGATCAGGATTCTGAAATTTCTGTTTTCTCTTATGACCAGGATTTGCCCTTATCTACCTATCAGGATTCTGATGCAGAGGACTCCATTCTCTCTGCTTCCCCTCCATAGGATTACTCTTTTGGTGAAACCTTGCATACTCTTAGAGAGCATTTCCACTGGGAAAGCCAGGATTACTCTGACGCCAAAAAGAGGCTTAGGGAATTCTTACTCCTGCCTCCTGTACTGGACATTGTAGATGATGCCATCTCAGAATCTAGCCTGGCCCCTGACACTTTACCTCTTGCTCCTAGAAAACCAGATAGGTATTACAGGGTACCCGAGTCTCACAGGTTCCTCTCTAAAAATCCTACTGCAGATTCTGAGACCATTTCACAGGGACCCAAGGGCATTAAGGCTAATACTGACAAAAATCCTACCCCCTCTGACAGAGATTCCAGGGCACTGGATAGATGGGGTAAGAAGGTATACACTTGTGCAACTTTGGCAATTAGGGCCTTAAACTGCCAGTTTTATATGTATCAGCAGCATATTATTGGATTGCTTAAACAGAAAATTATGTTGATTCCTGACTGTGCTGAAAATTAAGAATTACAGGATTTAATGCATTCTGCTGAACAAGTTGGAAAACATACTTTGCAATGTGGTTTTGATTCATTAGAGGCATCTTGCAGGGCTGCTGTCACTGGGTCTGTACTTAGAAGGCATGCTTAGCTTAAGGAGCAATCTTTGCCAGATCATGTTAAAGCTAAATTACTGGATACTCCCTTAAACCAAGACCCCCTGTTTGGCAACAAAGCAGAAGTAGTACTTAAAAAGATGGAGAAAAAAGCTAACTCTATGTAAACTGTTAAAGATTTCCTGCAAGTACAGCATCTCAGATTTAGTAGGCATTGGCCCTCTAAGAATTGGTCCTTTACTGCCTCTTCCAAGTCTTTTCAGTCCAAACCCAGAACCAGCAGAACACCCAGGCTTCAGTCCCAAGGTACTCACAGGCCTAAGCAGTGGGGGGCTCCCACTTCCAAAGCTGGGAGTAGTAAGACTCCCCCTATGGTAAACTGTCTCAAAGACTTAACTTTAAACCTTCCAAGCCCTGCTCAACTGACTGTTCCTTTAGGGGGAAAGATTGCCCTGCATGCAAAAAATTGGGAACTCATTACCCAGGACAAATGGGTTTTAAATATACTCTCCCAAGGATACAGATTCCATTTCCACTCCTTACCAACCCCAAATGGTTGGCCAGACCTACCCCCAAATCAGTGGGCAGAGGCTCAAAAGCAAGTTCTCTCTCTTTGAAGCATCAGAGCTATTCAACCTGTCCCAGAAGAATCATGGGGGCAAGGTTTCTACTCAATACTTTTTCTGGTACCCAGAAAAAACAATTCCTGGAGTCCTATCCAGGACCTGTCTATCCTAAACACATTTTTGGTAATCCCCAAATTCAAGATGCTAACTCATCAGCTGCTTCCCATGCTAGGCAAAAATGTCTGGTTGGCAACACTGGATTTAAAGGAAGCCTACATGCACATCCCAATAAGGGAATCTTGCAGAAGATACCTATGCTTCAGAACAGGCTATATGCACTATCAGTTCAATGCACTGCCCTTTGGCTTATCTACTGCACCCAGGGTATTCACAAAGTGCCTAGCTCCAGTCATTGCATTTTGCAGGCAAAGAAATATTCAAATATACCCATACCTGGACGATTGTCTAATTCAGGCAGAAAGCCAGGACATACTATTAAATCATCTGGCATTTGTAAAGAAATTGCTAACTTCTCTGGGGTACACCATAAATGAAAAGAAATCACATCTTATACCCTGCCAACAAATTGTATTCCTGGGAGCAAGCTCGAATACAACTTCCCAGATGGCCTACCTCACACCAGAGAAACAAGTTCATTTGACATCCTATTTCAAACTACTGGCCACAAAGACCCAGCACTGCAAGGAAAATACTGCAAGTCCTGGGGTTCATGGCCTCTTGCATTCTACTAATTCCATATGCAAGACTGCATATGAGGAAACTACAATGGTATCTAAAAAGCCTATGGTGTCAACATTCTCAGGATCTGGAATCAATGATTCCTATCATAACTTGTCTACAGATAGAGTTCCTTTGGTGGGCAGAGGCCTGCTACCAAAACAAGGGACTGCCATTCACTCTACCCCCTGCCGCCCAAACCCTAACAACAGATGCATCAGACTATGCATGGGGGGCTCACTTGGCAGGGCAGGGCAGTGCATTCAGGGCAAATGGACCTGCATGTCAATCAAAAAGAAATGTTAGCTGTACAGAATGCTCTGACAGCCTTCAAGGAACACTTTCTTCCAGGACAATTACTGGTAAAGATGGACAACACCACTGTTATGTGGTACATAAACAGGGGGGAACCCACTCATGCCCTCTCTGCGGACTAGCCATGGCTCTGTGGAACACAGCCTTGAGCTACCAAGTGCACCTACAGGCTCAGTTCCTGCCAGGAAAGCTAAATACACTGGCAGATGACCTAAGCAGAAAGCATATGGACCCACACGAGTGGAAACTGGAACCAAAGATATTCAACATGTTGAGAAACAAATGGGGGATCCCCAGAGATAGACCTGTTTACCTCCCCCCAGAACTACCAATTGGACAAATTCTGCACAAGGACTCCCCACAAATAAGCTTGGAAAGTGGATGCCCTGTCCTTCACCTGGAAAAATCAGTTTATGCCTTTCCCCCTCTGCCTCTCCTCTCCAAAGTGCTACTAAAGATCAATTAGGACAAACCAAGGACAATACTGCCTGCACCAGACTAGCCATGCCAACACTGGTACCCCCTCTTGAGCAGTGTGTCACTGCTGGCACCATGGTACCTGCCTCAGACCCCTGCCCTGCTGTCTCAGCAGGAGGGCCAGATTATGCACCCACAGCTTCAAACCCTGAACCTGGCAGCCTAATTACCTGATCTTTCCATTACCATCCCTCAGTAAGCAAGTGACGGATGTCATTTTGGAGGCAAGGAGGCCTTGTACTAGAAAATCCTATGCTGAAAAATGGAAAAGATTCTGTTCCTGGAGCCAAACTCAGGGGATGGGCACAGCAGCACCCAATTTACCTCATATCCTTTAATACTTAACTGAGATGCTTCACAAGGGCCTTTCCTTTTCTTCCATCAAATTTCATGCCTCAGCCATTTCGCCTCATTACAATACAGAGCCACCCCTCTCTTCTCTTATCCACTGCTGAAGCAATTCCTCAGAGGGGCCAAAAACTTAAGACCACCCAAGAGAGCCCCTACTCCAGCCTGGGACCTTAACTTTGTATTGGAAAAGCTCAATCTACCTCCCTTTGAGCCAGCTGCAAATGCAGAGCTGAAATTCCTTTTCTTGGAAAACAGCCTTCTTTCTAGCCATCACTTCAGCTAGGAGGGTGTCTGAATTACAGGCCCTCAAGGCAGTGGAGCCTTTCATCATCTTTCATGCGGACAGGGTGTCCCTCAGGACCAATCTCTCCTTCATGCCCAAGGTGGTATCCAGTGTGGCCCTTAATCAGTCCATTCATTTGCCAACCTTCTTTTCTAATTCACAGAACAAAGGGGAATGAATACTGCACTCCTTGGACGTGCACAGACAACTTAGATTTTACTTGGACTGGACTAAGCCTCTCAGGAAATCTGAACAGCTGCTGGCTGCATTTGCTGCAGGGGCAGAGGGGAAGGCCATTTCAAAGTAAACCATTTCTAAGTGGATAGGCCATTGCATTCATTTATGCTATAAGCGCCATGGAAAACCTACTCCACAGGGGATAAGACCACACTCAACCTGGATGCATCTATCTCTACAGCCTTTCTCAGAGGTGTCCCTACTAGGGACATCCTAGAAGCTATCTGGAGTTCTGTACATACCTTTACCAAGCTTTACCACTTGCCAATTTTTTCTAAATCCAGAGCTGGCTTTGCCACTGCAGTTTTGCAGGGCCTTATAGCCCAACCTAATGCTATTTAATTACCTCCTCTCATCCTTAGCTTTGAGAATCTACCCAAATGTGATGACTGCAACAGTGAAACACGAAGAACATAGCACAGTTGTGTACACTTACCATAAATGTAGATGTTCAAGTGTATTCACTGTTGCAGTCCTGGTTACCTTCCCCTCCAGCCCCCCTGACATCTATTGACTATACCTCTGTTCTTGTTTTACTAGGCTTAAAGCTTTTTGGTGTCTTTGCTTTTTTGTTGGCGGTGTATCCTTGTATATAATTGCTTCCCATTATGGGGGCACCTGACAATTTTGTTTTTTTATATAAGAGAGATGAATGCAGCTACTATGACAAACATACTGATTTGATTTTGGTATGCTGATATTTAAATGGGGCTAGGTCATGCCTCAAATTAAACGCTCAAGTTTTCATGCTGCATTCCCCTTGTCTAATCAAATAAAACAAAACATTGTGCTAGCTAACATTTTTCTACATAGATTTCAACCTTCCGTCTTCCAAATATTGAACTCTACCTCTCATAATGGGGTAAAAATAGAAGAATGTGGAACACTTACTACTAGCGCCTGACAGCATTACTATAAACTGTTAATTCATGTTTGTATGAAGTTCTGTTAATAAGTTAATGTTTAAATATTATTTACCACGGACAAAAAAGTCTTATGGAATACTGTTGTTAGCCCATGGAACAAAAGACTGCAGACATTACAGCCGTATACTTGGAAACAGCTATAAGTAGCCAGAGTGCAAAAAAACATTTTGGTTTTCTTGCAGAAGCAGAAACAGGGCAGCCATTTAGTTTAATGTCTGTACCTCCCTGAGGGAATGCAGTGTTAAATCACATATATTATGCTAGAGGTTTTTAGGTTTAGTTGTTATTTTATTATTATTAAGCCCACAGACCTCCATGGTATAATGTATATGCTTTATCACTGTATCCTCTGAGAGAGGTACAAACATACCTTTAAAGTTTTTTGGTCTAATTCACTTAAAAAGTTAATAGAACAGGTTTTGCTTCACTGTGTACTTGTAACGGTAAGAATTATGAAACTTCCTTTACTGTTGTTATTGATATATTGTAAACCTTAATGAATTATCAGAAAATCAAAACATTTATGAGGGACGGTGCAAAATAAGAGGTAAAATCAGACACAGCTGAGTGGTGTGGGTGTTACTGCTGCCTTGCTTTCTTTTTCTGAAGGAAAGCTGAACTGGCTTTTTGCACTCAGGTTATCTGCAGCTGGGACCAGAGTGTATGGTGGCTATGTTGTCAGCGACCTTTTTGCCTGTGTATTTACAACAGTATTCTAATCCTTAATGATGAATGTGTGACAGATCTGTTCAATGGAACATAGAAATGTGGTATGGCTGAGGGATACACTGCACAAAGGTATAATGCTCTTGCACTATTGTTATTCAGTGTATGATGTATACCCTTACAAAAACTAAATTTTCACTACCTATATTACAGGAAGTGTGTGTGTGTGTGTGTGTGTGTGTGTGTGTGTGTGCATTTTACAGGAAGTGTGTGTGTGTGTATATATATATATATATATATATATATATATATATACACACACACACACACACACACACACACACACACACACACACACACACACACATATATATAAAATGTCTGTGTACATGACTAATAAAATTAATGTATATGTAAACATGCAACTTGTGCAGTAATATTAATCTGCTGTCCTTAAAATTACCACAGATAGAAATATTCACTCAGAAATCTTTAGGCTGGCTTTTCTCTGTACACTTTATTTACAAAATGTATTAAAATTCTTTGTACAACACCTCATTAATGAGGTTCAATAATTTATGCCCACACATGCAGTTTTTACGCTTTAACAGTTGCTAGCTCGCTTGGCAATTTTTCTGTTCGCTGAAGTGCAGTTTCAACAAAACAATATTCCTCAGGTGACTACTGTTGAACTCCTACAGCCTGAAGTTAATAGCAGGAATTGTTAAGCAATCAACACTTTTTACATGCAAGTTTTATAAAAGAAAATAAATTGAACCTCATCACTTCTGTGAAGTATTCACTCTTAAAAATTTGACATCATTTGACAAACATACATCATTTCAGTTTATACAGTCCCTTAGAAAATCAATTTTTATACAATTTTATTTGCAGAGCAACTGTCCTCTCTTACTAGGCCATCACTAAACTATGGATGGAGAAGTCACAGTTTCTTAGAGAATGAAAAGGGGTCAGCAGTTTTCTCTGTGCTGTCCTCTTTTAAGTGCTGACCCCTCACATTTATCTTATTCTGTTTGCTGCTTGCAGCATTTTCTGCACAGATGTTATAATTGTAAATGAACACTTAAAAATGAGCATCCAGCAAAATTTAAAGATGTAAGAAATGTGAAAGAAGGAAGGCCTTTTGTCTCTATTAATGTATTTTTATGATCAAAGAAGGTTAATTTGCCATTCTGAAGATAGAAACTGAAAGGGCTAGTAAAGCTTTTAATGGATATTGCATTTTCATTATATGTTACATTTCAATGACCTTCCTCAGAATAACATTGTCAGTTTATTAAATAGCAGAAACCATATGCTGCCATAGTTAAGCTAATTAATATGCAGATGTTCCTTGTGAACAGTCTGTTTCTGTAAATGACAATTAATGTTTTTCTTTTTTTCTTCAGAAAAGGCATCATCAAAGTAGCTTTCTGACAGACAATCTGCTTTAGATATCAGGAAAAAACATTAATTAATTCTTGGTACCTGCTGTTAGCATTATATTACTGGGCATATTTAATCATTTGTATCCAAGAAAGGCCTTACAAAATGCTCAAACAGTTAAATGTTGTGTACTTGACGGCCATAATTAATGAAAGATTGCCATACTTCTGAAATGGTCACAGTTTTCCAGATATCACATCTTTTTCTCTAATTACTCACAGTCGAGATAATTGTAGATAAAATAAAGTTCATGTGGTTATATGGCCAGTGATTAATCTGAGAAAGAGTATATGCTGAATTTTAAATATTTGTGCATTTAACAAACACTGCATGGTTCATACCAAAATTATATAGCATATATATATATATATATATATATATATATATATATATATATATATATATATAATGTGACCTGCAGCTAAAATATTTTGTGAGACTACTGATTTGTCATACATTATTCTGTGTGAAATGCTAGTAAATTTTGGAGAAGTTTTCATTTGTGCTAATATATCGGATGTGTCTGACTTGTATATTAATATTTCAGTACAGTTTATTTCCATTTAAAAAATATCTACTTGAAGACTAAAGAAAAATATACTTCTAAAATGTAAAGCATTTGTCTGGCATAAAGGTTTTTAAATAATGACTTTTAGCTGTCTATTTATGCAGAATAAAGAAGACCTGATTATCAAAATATATGTTTATAATAATATACCTTCATACCACTAACAACTTGTTCTGTGATGCTCATAACAATGATTTATTTCCACTACAATGGCTGTTGTGGATAACTTTTCAGATAGGCAACCGTGTTTACTTATTTCTTAATTCAAAGCACAAATATCAAGGGGGTTAAAAAAATGACTATATTTAATGAGTTCATGTGGTGGGTTATCCGACAAAGTGACAGGTTAAATTTACTCAGTGACAGCAAAGATGAAACAACAAAGCATCTAACAATCAGATTATATCTGGTTAGAAATAGCTATTATTTAGAAACTTATGAATGAAGTTGGGCTAGCAGAAGTTAGTAGGGAATGAAGATGGCTGATGAATCTTCAGATGTACTTGCAGTAGTTGTCAAATGATACATTTTGCTGTAGTGATTGCAGCTTGGGAAAAATAAATTACAAAACTTTTATTCTCCAAGCCATACTTTTTTTCGGAGCAAAGCATGAATATTACTGTGATAGTTGCATTGTTATAAATCTCTCAGGTTTCCTTAAGGCACTGAAGGAAAGTTTCAGTTCTTGTCAGTGAAAAGTCAGTCACACCATAAGTACTTCTTATGCCATACCTGACACCTGGTATAGTGTGCAATTAAGTCCAGGTTATCAGGGCAAATGACACAGCTTTCACTTCCACTGCACCTATTGAATGATGGTCTTATTCTGTATACCTTCATTCTGAAGACAACTCTGTAGGGGTAGAAAGAAAACATGGTTACTCTGTACTCTTTCTCACTTGTTTTTTTGACTATTTCGTTGTCAGACATGCTGTTAAAATTACCTTATGACCAATAATAACAAATGATCTAATTAATTTTATACGTTGACCTTCAGATGCAGCACAGAAATAAAAAAAATCCTAAAGTAAATTTTAAATGTTGAAAATTCACTCGTATCTGTGTAAATTGGATCAGTGTCTTGTTTTTCTTTATTAAAGGAATAGTGCTGAACGCATTCTAGGACAGAAACAGGCAGTTTAAGCAAACATGCTTTCTTTTTTCCATTCTCATTTTGATTATTTCATGAACAAGATCGATAAAAAAGTGCAATATGATTTCATAAAATAGTATTTAGGAGAAGGATGAGAAGAGAAGAATTCTGTGCACATCTCTTGGGATGAAAACCTTTGCTTGAGTAACTAACTGATCAGCTACACCGTGTGAGCATGCCTTCTTAGACTCTCAAGCTAGATAATGTACTGCAAATTAAAAATGTAGTCTGCAGCTGACATGTACATTGATATGGGCAGCTTAATGAGAAATGTCTCCTAAAATGTGACATCATCTTTCAGTCACACTACCCTTGATGCTCCTATGCACAATGATGACAACACCCAACACAAAAGAATGAATCTTACAGGAACTTTGGGAGTAAGTTGAAAGGACTGAAGCAGGACAAGCAAGCAATACTGTGCAACAGGGTATGCATTATTGTGAAATAGAGTGTATAAATATTGTGAAATAGAGTGTATAAATATATGTGCCTTTAAAAAATATACCATCACATTCTCAAATACCAAGGACATCATACACTGTAAGGGAACGGGGGAAATAGTTGCTTCCATTACTCAGTGGGAGACAAGGAATTACTTTTGTACTGCTCTGACATTGTACACTTGTTATTATTAGTTATTATTATTTCAGGGGTAAGCACACCTCCCAACTTTTTTGTTCAAGAATCAGGGACAGTTTTTAAATGTTAAGCTAATTCATTTAAAAATTTAATACAGCATCAGGGTTTGCACCAACATGTATTTTCTGAACAATTAGAAGTATAAAACTATAATGTCTGACATTACTAATCGACTGTAATTGTCTATGAATTACCAGAAAAACAAGCATCTTATAAGGGACAGAGCAAAATTCTCAGGCAAAATTAGACATTCTGCAAAATTAGGGAGAGTTGATTTGTGAGCACTTGGTTAACCTGCTGTCAGAGCTCATGTGAGAGTATTATAAGCAGGTGACAACTGTGACATGTAGGTACACTGTAATACATGCCTTTGCATGCTAACAGGAAAGTATGACTGCTGGCAGGCTGATCTGACAGCAGAGGAAAGGGAGAAAATGATTTGTTAGTATGCATTATTACAGAAATTTAAAAGAAAAGTAAAAACATAAAAGGGAGAATATTTTCGGCTGACAGAATTTTTGACCAATTGTAACCCTCTTAACTATAATTTAAACTATAGTCAGACCTAACAGACCCTTTTAAAAATATTGCTCAAATCAACACGAACATTGCCTCCAGCACATTCTGCAGTTTCATCCTTATTGGTGCACAATGAATCCTCTATTTCTCAGGAGGCACTAAATTTTAGGAAAACATCTTGTTCACTTAATGCAGTGATGGTCTCTGACTCTTACCCATTGCATCTTTAAAAAAGGTTTATTTTAAATGTTCCAGAGTTAATGTTTCTACCTGTAAATGAATATCTGAGTTTTATATGGAGCAATGAGAAGAATGTTGGCCAAGCATTTTGGTACATGAAAAAGAAAGCATTGCCCTTTGAGGTCTGCTTTAAGGTGAAGTACCACTCATTACAGAGATATTCAAGGAGAAGTACCAGTCATTACAGAGATAATTCAAGGAGAAGTATCAGTCATTACAGAAATATTCATACTGAAGGGATCTTCTTTTTCTTTTGGCTTTTTCTGGTTGGGGCCTCCACAGCGGATCACCTGTCCACTCATGATTGGCAGTGGAGTTTTACGATGTCGAATTACCAGCCCGGTGCCCAACCTTCCACAGAAGGCACACACATGCACGCACTCACGCCTAGGGCCAATTTAGTGTCTAATCCACCTACAGCATGTCTTTGGGATGTGGGAGGAAACCGGAGCACCCAGAGGAAACCCACGTGACCACAGGAAGGACATGCAGACTCCACACAGAAGGCACTCCAGCTGAGGATCGAACCAGAGAACCTCTTCCTGTGAGGTGACAACACTAACCGCTGCAAAACTGTGGCTGCTGAACTCTAAAGCAACTACTTGAGTGTATAATGCCACTGGAAAAACAGTGGCTATGAGAGGCCCATTTAAGCAAGTGATTTTGCATGGGGCTTGGGGGTGCACCTCCTACACCCCTTGTCATCTGTATATACTAACTATAAAATCATACTATGCCAGGGAAAATATAAAACAGATTACTAATTTTTCCCCTCCTATCTGCTGACCAGTGAGACTGCTCATCTGGAAGAACCGTCATCCAGGCAATAGTGAGTGTGCTTTGAACCTCTGCTGCCACCCCTTCCCTCTACTTGCATGTTGCAGGGAAGGGGAACCATTTTCCGTGTCTAGGATAGTCTAGTACTCCATCCAGATGGTGGGCATATGGCATCATAGAAAGTGCACAAACATGGAACTGCTTATCCCCTCCCTACCAGCAGTATGAATCATGCTGATCGATAGCAATGGAGGCATTATCTTATAGCCTTAACCCAACCCTCTGGTGGCTGATGTGACTATGTGACCAACCACATCCCTTCAGGGGACCTTCTATGTTTGCTTATGGTATTTGCACTTCCAAGTACCCATCCTCAAGGTCTGACATCACTGGCTTGCAGTGCCAAGCCCACACCCTTCCCATTAATGGTTCTTGTTGTCAACCAAGTCTCTACTTCCATAACAGCAATTAGCCAACAGGAAATAATCATACCCTCCTCTGAAAATGGTGAGCCATTAGGCACTCTTCTCCTATCCCCCCTCACCTGCATCTTCTAGCACTCAAAGCATGACTCAAACTCAGGTATCTGTGTCATAGACAGGGCTTTATCCTGCTATGGCACAAATCTGGGTTTTGTAATTCTTACCTTTTCTCCAACACAATGCAAATTCACTCTGAAAATGTGGATTCTAGCCTGAGGAACACAACTTTGAGCAAATGTGAAATGAGTAACTTTGGAGATCTTATATTAACTGATGTGAAAGACTGGAATATGTTATTTAGTTATCTTTTCAGACAGAAAATATTGTAGAGCCTTATGTTGAGCAGGTTAAGCATGACTGCAGCTGTCCCTCCACCATGCACTATTTGGAAAACAGCAATAGCACAATGTTTATAGGAGTAGCAGTACATGCTGTGGTCATTAGCATTAGGAGAAGTTAATACTAGTATGAGAAAACTCTGCACCTCAGCGCAAAGTGCCTATTTATTTTAAGGTGGATGAAGAGAATGTACAATTGCTAATAAACTGCCTAGACTGAAGGCACAAATAATATCTGATGAGCTGTTAGCTATGCAGAATGGCAGATAAAGGATATTTTATGTTACTTCACTTAGTTTGCTGAACAGAAATTAATTCACTGATCTGAAACATGCTCTAAAATATACCAAAATAATTAGAATCAACAATGTATACTGGTGCTGTTTTTGCAAATATTTTATAATGATGCAAACATGAATAAAATATTTAAATAAGCTCTATGTCTGTTGCATTCTCTACAAGGGTGTAAAACATAAATGACATTACTATGTGTGTGTGTATATGTATATATATATATATATATATATATATATATATATATATATACACAGAGAGAGAGAGTGTGAGAGAGAGAGTGACAAAGAAAGACAGAGATGAGGCTTTGGTAATGTGCATCACTGAAAGTATTTTACTTTGGGATTATAGAACAAGAAATTCTGTGTTCTTAGAGGTTCAAAGTGACATTTATACTCTTTAATGATATGCTGCATAGTATTTGCAAATTATAATGTTTGCACTGGTAAATAATCAAGATATATATCATTATTCTATAATTACAATTGTACTGTATATGCTCTTGAATTTTATTCAATTATACTTTATGGCTTATATGTTGTAAGAGTATTAGTTGTCCAGATAGACAAAAATATTTTTGAATATTTGGTTGCTCATACTTACAAAAGCATTTCTAATGTCTTGCTAGCTATTCAGTAATAAAAAGAGACTGAGAATGTGGTGTGACCTCACAGACTCAACATAGATAAGGTGTGACCTCACAGGCTGAACTTAGAGAAGATGGTTTGCATGGCTGTAAGGACTTATTTTTCAACTTTTTTCACTAATCACGTTTAGAAAAGAAAGTTAGGTCAGTGTGAATGAAAAAAAAAGAAAAAAAAAAAAAATATATATATATATATATATATATATATATATATATACACACACACACACACACACACACACTCACAAACAAAATTGCTGTTTTAAAAGGTATGAATACAGAGAACTTTCAAGACTAATTTTCTACACACTTTTATTTAGACAAACTGCTTGTCCTCCTCCACCGTGATGGGAACTTATATTTAGCTACTAGAGAAATCACATGGAGACCTAACTTTCTTACATACATGGTTATGTCTTCAGAAGTACAGATGTGGGCAGACATATATAACTTTCTGAAATATGAGCAATGAAATTCCATTTTAAATGCTTTTGGTTGTTCTGAAGCCTGTTGCCTAACCTGAACCAAAAATACCATTGTTATGTCAAAGCCTAAGTGCAAACCCCTGTAGTTCACAGTCCTCCTTCAAATGAAATGTGTTTTAATCTTTGAAGAACCTAGAGTATATCTTCAGATCTGCTATACCTTGGAATTCTTGCTTTTACTTGTTGAATGGCTTAGCTGGCGCTGTGGTATTTAGTCTTAGAAGAAAGAAGCTAATCTAAAGTAAAACCACTTTTTCATTGAATTCTTTATAATAAGAAAAAAACGAGGCCCTAACTGACAAGTCAGATATGTTTTGATAGGCCTCTAAAGCCTGGGAAAGGGGGCTCAATTAGCAATAATATGATTGTGCACTATGTCTATGTTCTGTCTATAGTCCATTAAAAATATTTCTTGCAACTTTAATGCTGTAGTGAGATGAGGATACAACTGCTGCAGAGCAACATTCTCCCTAAGAATCAACCAGTTCTCAGTTGTAACACAATTCGTTTTCCCTGGTTATACTCCTAATTATCAGGGTTGAAGTTCCTGTCCTTATAGGTGATATAAGTGACCACAGAAGGCTTTGCAAGGGCTAAGGACATTGCCTTTAGCTGACAGAGGTTATAATTCTAAATATGCAGATATTCCATTTTTATAGGCCCACTGCCTGCAATGAGGCATGGTTTAAAATTATTTCTGCCCCATGTTAAGGCAGCAATTTCTCCCACAACTGTGCACATGTCTTGCTCATCTGATATTCTGTACTTCAGTACCAACAATTGCATTATAATTACTGTTACAATCTCTTTCTGGCTAAGTTTATATAATTTAGAAATCAAGTCAGAAGTTCCATGCCATTAGTCCAAGGAGGTTTTTAGGCTGTTTATAGAGTGAAGATGATCTCCTCAGTTTTGGGAGTTCAACCATAAATGCAGCTTTTCCTGTGAAGAGATTATTCCCAAGTTGCTTGCTCTCAGCTACTGTACTGTTCTGTACTAAATGACTTGATTACAGAGGTTATTCATGTTAAAGAAAAGCTCCCTTCACTCTGGAATAAAATCCCAGTCTAGGTTAGGCAGAGTCCCACATTGACTCTCTTCAAGAGGAATCTTGATGAGTGGATGGGAGATCGTAGGTTTACCCCGGCTATCACTTCTGTGTCACTGTTAGACAGAGGCACAGTATACTAACCTCAAAAAAAGGCATAGCAAAATTAATTTAAAATGGGTGGCGAAAGCCAAACACACTCTGGCTAGGCTTATAAATGCCCTAGGGCAGATAGCCTACTATGAACCTATGAACCTATAAAAGCAGTCTAAGCACTGCTACCTGTATGTGACTATACATCTGCCTGATATCTGCCATAAAGGGAAGGACACTTCTGACAGACTTTATGATACTGACACTGTTCACATTCTCTTGAATAGCCCATCTAGCAGTAAATCTGCAACCAGCTTCACCGTAATGCATGAAGTGCTGCTGGTTGCATTCCAGATTCCAGGAGATGGCAACTTCATTAAGCACCTTATTAGAAAGGAGCTTAAAACTGTGTTAAATACCTGTCAGTGTTGGTAAGCTGTAGTCTCATGTAAGAGCATAACAGCAGACAGTGACGGTCACCACAGAACAGGGGTGAGAATCTTGAACAGCTTTAAAAGGTCTTAACCACTGCAGTCTGACACACACACACACACACACACACACACACACACACACACACACACACACACACACACACACACACACACACACACACACGTGCATTTTTTAAAGCATCAGGGATTCACAGCTTCGGCCATTGCCTGTGTGGTTGTACTAAATGTTAAAGATAATAAATCCATAATATGCTTTGGATCCCTCATTTTTATCTGTAACTGATAGTACACGGAGTAAACAAAGTTCAATGCACTACAAAGAATTATGATCAGAATTGCTTATTATTTGTCCTTGACATGGATATTACAATTCATCTTTTGAGCTTCAGTTTGCTCCACTGTCTGAGTTTCTTTTCATCCATGTCTCAAACATGTAATGATTTGAAGTCAGAGAACCAGTCATAATCCTCTGTATTATATCCAACTCATAATAATGAAGTTTAGCAATTATAGCAAATCATAACAGTCACATACATCAATTGCAACTGTACTGTATCATGATACCATATACAAAAATGATATTTTAGGAATGGGAACAACTATCCCTGTGGCTCAGTTCCTTAAATAAAATGATGTCTAATCAAAGTCTAGTAAACTGGATGGATGCATATAACATGGATTCATATGCAGAGGTGTACACCAATGCCCTATATAACCACTCAAACAGTTGTATAGAATCAGCTGTACCTGACTGGATTAAAACCAGGTCTTGCCAAAAAAAAAAACAAGCCACCCTGGTGGACCCCTAGTATAAACAGGCTATACAACAACAGAAAAAACTAATGTCCAAGAACAAGAGGAAACTGTCTCAGCAGAGGAAGAAATCTCTCTCTAGCTTAAACAAACAAATTCAATTTCCAAAGCTAATTATGAAGTAAAAACAGCCTCCCTAGTCAAGGATAATTACAAGGCATTCTTTAATTACATCTGAAATCTAAGAAAGGTATACCCAGCTATGGACTGAACTGGTTGTGGATGGTACCATCCGTACTCAACTGGAGGTAATAGCCAACCTGCTAGCTGACAGATTTGGAGAAAACGTCACCCCCCTGTCTTCTCCAGTCATCTCCCAAAGTATATCTACCACCATTCCTCGGTCTATTATCCCAAGTGAGCAGGTCCCCTTGGTACTCTTTAAGGACCAACACATAGCATCAATGGAACCAGACAACATATCAGATTGCCTTTTAAACAACTTCAAACATGACCTAGCAGACCCACTTGAATCCCTGTTTAACCACAGCCTGTGAACTGGCTATCTTCTGGTAGAATGGAGAACAGCAACAGTAATCCCTCTGCACAAAGGGAGACCATCAACTGACCCTGGAATTATAGGCCCATAAGCTTGACTAGCCTCATCTGCAAGGCCATGGAAAGAATCATTATGGCTCTTATTAACAAGGATATAGGTAATCTCCACACTCTGTACCCAACCCAGTTTGGATTTATTAAAGGTAGATCATGCCTAGTAAACATGGTTTACTTCTTTGAGAAAGTCACTCAGGCCCTGGATGAGGGAAAGACAGTGAATACTGCCTATCTTGACCTAGCCAAGGCATTTGACGCAATCACCCACTCAGGTATTATATAAAAACTCTACTAAGTGGGAATTAACCCCTACATTACCAGATAGCCAAATGGCTCACCCACAGGACACATACTGTCAAAGTGGGTGACTTCACCTCTAGCAAACGTTCTGTGCTGGGCTCCTTACTGTTTGTAATTTATTTCACAAAAGTCTAGGCAAACTTGGACAGCCTGTGACTGACCAAGTTCACTGTCTATTGCAAATTGGGAGCAATCATTGAGTCCCTCAGTGATATTAATATACTGCAGACAGGGTTAACACAGTCAAATGGTTGGTGCTAAAGCCATGGATTAAAGCTAAATGCAAAAAAAATGCATTATTCTCTTTGGAAAAGCTGACATCCCTGCTAAATATAGCATAGACAGCAGCCCCCTAAGTATAGATCCAGTGGTATGAAATCTGGGTACTCAGGTTGATAATAATCTGAACTTTGACCACCACATATCCACAGAAGTAAGGAAATCCTTCTATGTGGGACAACTTGTAAGTAAATGCATAGCATCTAGATATAAAGATATTATTATTCCATTATACTTGGCCCTCATCAGACCAATAATTGAGAATAACGCTTCCTTTTGCATGTACTGTACCAGACACCTGCAACAATTGGAGAGATCACAGAGGTTTCTCACCAAGAAATTACAGGGTACACAAAACTAGTCTTACATAGAAAGACTGAAAGCCCTGTCACTGTATTTTGTCTTCTACAGGTTGCTAAGGGGTGACCTGTGTCTGGCTTACAAGGCAGTTTCTCACCTGGCCCTGATGGAAAAAGCTACACATTTGTAAATCAAACTGCAGGAGGGCCCCTCACTCCAGGGATCCTAACCTGCTTCCAGTTCACATGAAACAGAGCCCCTCCATGACCTTCTTCAAACGCAACCTAGAGCAATAGATGGGTGACCACAAATTCACTCCTGGGGTGGTACCCATATCCCTCCTGGACAGAAGAACTTGGTAGTAACTACCATACACTCTTACCTCTGCAAACTTCACTCACCTAGCCACTGACAATTTGGCCAACTCGGGATAAATATAGTTAAGCTTGTTAGGGGTCTAGGGCCATTAGCCTAGTAACCATCTATAAACCTAAGAACTACCAAGGACAGACCTATTTCTTAGAAAATGACCTGAGCTTGTGTGCTTGACCAGTTGGGTGACAAAAACACTATTCCAACTTCCTAGATATTTATCAGCACTTAGGTGGCTCTAACTACAGGGTTCTCTGCAGTGTACCCCTATAATAATGCTAAATAAACATATATAAAACAGTGGAATAAGTACTGGCAATTGGATTGAAGTACCTTGGGATAAATATAACTGACAGACCCCTGTTTCACATTGTCATATTAATGATGACCCTCTGTCTCAGTAGTGCCCTAGCAGCTGTTAGTTCAAATGGTGTTAACTTTATAGTACGACTATAATCTCTCCCTCATTAATGAATATGTGAGAATATAAGCTGCATGAGGCTTTCTTTTTCTGGGCACAGAGGCAGTAGTACCAACATTGTGTGCATTCTCCACTTCAGTGTAACTGTCACATCAACCATCCCTTTACCCTAGAGCTGAACTCTGTCTTATAACTCAGAATTAGATCCTTTATCTCAGCAGAACTCCAAATAATCACTGATCATTGTTACGATGTACAAAATCCTATAACAACTGCAAGAATACCACTATAGCCTCCTTTCCCCAATTCAAAATATCCCTAAAGAATCACCTAAACAGGCATTGGCTATGTCCATGTCCAAACCCAGACTAACCCAATATAAATACAACTCTAACAGGTAAAATATGCAATAAAAACAACGTCCTTATCCTATATGAATAAACTTACTAAACCTAACCTACCCAGACTATATACACTTCTCAACAACTTTTAGAACAATATTATCTAAACCTAACCTAACTTGCTATCCTAACTATTCTAATCCTTTGTTTTTAACTCCCTATCCTAACCATTCTAATGCTTTGTTTTTAACTCTTCTATAGCAACCTGTTATCTTAGCCATTCTAAGGCTATGATTTTAACCCTTCTGCATCTAATTTCCAATAACTCCCCTTCTTAACTAACCACCTTTTTCTCCTGGTTGTCATTCATGACATCAATCTATATATCATGTCATTCTATACACTCAAATGCTGCGCAATGATTTCTGTACATATTTCATACTATAAACCTACAAAGATGCTAAACTTCAGTGTAACCATATATATATAAAATCACCTTTTTAAAATTTTACATTTTAAATGTTAAATGTAACCATGAATATTGATTGTCATTTATTGTACATGTGGAGCTTTTCTCCCCGGGCCTCTGCTGAAAATGGACATGTATCCAGGCAGACTCTCCCAGTTAATAAATGTAAAATAAAATAAAATAAAGAAAGAAAGAATAATCTCTTCTGTGTCTGAGCTTTTTATATGTTGTATTTAACCTCTAAATGCAGCAGAGAATGAGGAGACAAGGTTCTTGATCATACTCTATGCCCCAAACCATTAGTGTTCATTACCATGAAAACCATGGGGAGGAGTTGTAAACAGACTCTATGACAAAAGAATGTCGAGAGCAGTAAATACGATATTAGCAGTATTGGAAGTACATACACATTTAGGTGCTTTAAAAACGTTTTTGCAGTTCAATCTTTCCAGACCCCGAGCTACATTAAAGAACTGAGGATTCTTGTGACATAACTGATTATCTTAAACTTCTAAATTCTTTATTTCATTTAGGGAAAATGTTAATGATTTTTGTAGATGACTGATTGCCAATGTAATGGAGTTGCCAGGGTCTCCAAAACTCAAAAATTGTTTTCCAGCAGTTAACGATTTTTAGCACTTCTTGTGTAGAGAATATTTTTAATAATAGCATTCAAGATTTTCTCTGGTGGCAAATGATGCACGTCAATTTAATGGAATTCTATCCATATTCACTGCTCTTGTACTGAGTGGTTCTTGTCTTCAGAAGCAGAAACTGGAAAAGTTTACTCAAAAATTAAAATTTTCTCTCCCTTTTTCTAATGTTCTGATGCTTTCAGGATGCTTCAGCCATAAAATTATTGTACTGACATCACTTACTGAACAGTTTGGAATGTGCTAAAATTTTTTTAACCCCTGACAAAGTGAAAAACATTCAGATGATATTTCTTGTACAGTAACTTTAAGTCCCAAAGTTTTCATTACTAATGTGTTAATTCTATTTGTGACTGTTTTGCCCTATTACTAAACTAGTGCATTGTTAGGCTGCCTGCCTTTCTGTTTGGTTTTCTTCCAGACATAGGATATAATGTGCTTTCACCTGTAGACACTGCTGGGAATCAGAAGTATTGAGTTCTTAATTTACAGTTTATAGAGGAGTTTGTCTGTTGACTAGGTCTGTTCATTTTTACATTACAGATGTCACTATTCAAAAATCTTAATTATTCTATTTAAATCGTGAGCATGTAATAATATGCTTTGGAGTATCAACCAATAGTTGTTTGATATATTAAATGAAATTTGAATTTGTTGAGAGTCTAGTACTTTTTGATTTTTTTATACAACATTGCCAACAGGAAACGTTTTTCATCTGCCAAAAAGTGTTTTTGTGAATTTTATTAAAGAAGTTTTTTTGTAGAACTAAATGGTATTATCAAATCTAACCATATCTTGATGTCAGTGTTGGAATAAATCTTCTAAATAAATTATAAATGTTATTTATATAGTTTACATAGGTTGGCTTTGATATATTATATTGAATATTAATCATTAAGCCTTGCCACAATATATTATTTTCTATTGTGATAAGATTTTTAGTTAATTGATTTTCATTTAATAGAATTATAGTGTGCATTGTTTTCTAAATTGATAAATAATTATTATCAAACCAATTAATGACAATTTTAAAAGTGGAAGCCTTTATATATGTCTCAATATCTGGAAAGTTAATACCACCTCTTTTCCAGGATCTTATGTGATGTGTACAATCAATCCTATTTTTTTGGATACCATAGAAAATTCAAAATGATTTTATTTATGTATTTTAAATATTTTCTATCTGGAATTATTGGAATGGCTTGCGCAATATAGTTTATTTTTGGAAGAAGTCAGTAACTTTTTAAAAAAACCCTCAGTTTACAACCCCCCTTTGATTCATACTATTAAAGTTTTTGAACAGACCTGTTTGAAAGAGCTTGACAATGTTTTTGTAAGTCGTCCTAGGTTCTACCATAATTTAAATTATAAAGAGAGGAAAGCTTTTAATGAATTACGTAATAAAAACAGCTGTTTACGTTTTATGAAAAGTGATAAGGGAGGGAATATTGTGATTATGACACAGGAACATTATTTTAACGAAATGTCTGTTTTATTGAACAACCAGGATGAATATGAAATTGTTACCTTTTCTGAGATACAGAAAAAAGAGAGATTTATTCATTCTATTTTATATGACGCCCTTATGAACAACGAAATTGATTTAGACGTATATGAATTTTGTGTAATTCATAAACCAAGGGTGGGGGTTCTTTTTGGAATCCCAAAAACACATAAAAGTACTATTAAACCTCCCTTTAGGCCTATTGTGTCTTCTCCCCACTCTGTCACCGAGGGGATTTCATTAATTTTAGACGCTACTTTAGGACCATTGGTGTCCGAACAAGTATCTTATATTAAAGACTCATGGCATTTTTTAAATAGATTTAATGAATTTGCTAACAAAAATATTTTTGACTTTTCCTGTGGTCTACATTTGTTCTTACCAACTTGCTGAAAACTTGTCTCCTTGCCTTGGTTTTTTGTCGTTTTTTGGTCCTGATTTATTGGTGGTATTTCGTTTGGATTTTTGTTAACCACCTTTTTCTCCTGGTTGTCATTCATGACATCAATCTATATATCATGTCATTCTATACACTCAAATGCTGCGCAATGATTTCTGTACATATTTCATACTATAAACCTACAAAGATGCTAAACTTCAGTGTAACCATATATATATAAAATCACCTTTTTAAAATTTTACATTTTAAATGTTAAATGTAACCATGAATATTGATTGTCATTTATTGTACATGTGGAGCTTTTCTCCCCGGGCCTCTGCTGAAAATGGACATGTATCCAGGCGGACTCTCCCAGTTAATAAATGTAAAATAAAATAAAATAAAGAAAGAAAGAATAATCTCTTCTGTGTCTGAGCTTTTTATATGTTGTATTTAACCTCTAAATGCAGCAGAGAATGAGGAGACAAGGTTCTTGATCATACTCTATGCCCCAAACCATTAGTGTTCATTACCATGAAAACCATGGGAGGAGTTGTAAACAGACTCTATGACAAAAAGAATGTCGAGAGCAGTAAATACGATATTAGCAGTATTGGAAGTACATACACATTTAGGTGCTTTAAAAATGTTTTTGCAGTTCAATCTTTCCAGACCCCGAGCTACATTAAAGAACTGAGGATTCTTGTGACATAACTGATTATCTTAAACTTCTAAATTCTTTATTTCATTTAGGGAAAATGTTAATGATTTTTGTAGATGACTGATTGCCAATGTAATGGAGTTGCCAGGGTCTCCAAAACTCAAAAATTGTTTTCCAGCAGTTAACGATTTTTAGCACTTCTTGTGTAGAGAATATTTTTAATAATAGCATTCAAGATTTTCTCTGGTGGCAAATGATGCACGTCAATTTAATGGAATTATATCCATATTCACTGCTCTTGTACTGAGTGGTTCTTGTCTTCAGAAGCAGAAACTGAAAAGTTTACTCAAAAATTAAAATTTTCTCTCCCTTTTTCTAATGTTCTGATGCTTTCAGGATGCTTCAGCCATAAAATTATTGTACTGACATCACTTACTGAACAGTTTGGAATGTGCTAAAATTTTTTTAACCCCTGACAAAGTGAAAAACATTCAGATGATATTTCTTGTACAGTAACTTTAAGTCCCAAAGTTTTCATTACTAATGTGTTAATTCTATTTGTGACTGTTTTGCCCTATTACTAAACTAGTGCATTGTTAGGCTGCCTGCCATTCTGTTTGGTTTTCTTCCAGACATAGGATATAATGTGCTTTCACCTGTAGACACTGCTGGGAATCAGAAGTATTGAGTTCTTAATTTACAGTTTATAGAGGAGTTTGTCTGTTGACTAGGTCTGTTCATTTTTACATTACAGATGTCACTATTCAAAAATCTTAATTATTCTATTTAAATCGTGAGCATGTAATAATATGCTTTGGAGTATCAACCAATAGTTGTTTGATATATTAAATGAAATTTGAATTTGTTGAGAGTCTAGTACTTTTTGATTTTTTTATACAACATTGCCAACAGGAAACGTTTTTCATCTGCCAAAAAGTGTTTTTGTGAATTTTATTAAAGAAGTTTTTTTGTAGAACTAAAGGGTATTATCAAATCTAACCATATCTTGATGTCAGTGTTGAAATAAATAAATCTTCTAAATAAATTATAAATGTTATTTATATAGTTTACATAGGTTGGCTTTGATATATTATATTGAATATTAATCATTAAGCCTTGCCACAATATATTATTTTCTATTGTGATAAGATTTTTAGTTAATTGATTTTCATTTAATAGAATTATAGTGTGCATTGTTTTCTAAATTGATAAATAATTATTATCAAACCAATTAATGACAATTTTAAAAGTGGAAGCCTTTATATATGTCTCAATATCTGGAAAGTTAATGCCACCTCTTTTCCAGGATCTTATGTGATGTGTACAATCAATCCTATTTTTTTTGGATACCATAGAAAATTCAAAATGATTTTATTTATGTATTTTAAATATTTTCTATCTGGAATTATTGGAATGGCTTGCGCGATATAGTTTAATTTTGGAATAAGTTTTTTTATAATCTGAATTCCGTCTTCAAATTTCAAAAATATTTTATTCCATTTTGTGATTAATTTTGTTATATTTATATTATTTATTATATTATTGTAGTTTAAGGTTAATGTAGATTCCATATTATTGCTTAAAATTATTCCTAAGTATTTTATTGTGGGAACTTGTTCTCCTATGATATGATTCATGTTTAATAAGGATCCTCTTTTTTATTTAAATATAAATAATTTGACTTTGGTTTGTTAAAAGAAAGTCCAGAGATCAAATAGAATTTATCAATTTGATTATCTAATTTATGTAAGGATTTAAATAGAATAATTATCAATTCTTCTTACAAGACTTCTCCTAAATTCATAAATATTATGTCTGAAGTAATATATAACAACTTTAACTGGACTAACGGCATCAAAAATCTATAAAATATTAATGACCTATAAATCCAACACTAATTTGAAATTTTGGAACTATTTAACTAAAGGACATCAATCTAATTTATCAGAAGAAAGTAAAACCAATCTCTTATATTCAATCAACTCTACATTTAATTTACAAATATGGAAAATTTATACTTGGAAATTTATACACATAGCATTTATTACACTAGCTAAATTAGCTAAAATCACAACTGAAAATACTACTTGCTGGAGATGTCTACTAATCTGTAAAGCTGACTGGATTAATATATTTTATGAATGTGTTAAAATTAAAAAAAAAATTGGGAAGATCTTACTAACTTCCTACAAGCTATTTTCACAGATGCATTTATTTTAACCAAATCCTTAATTTTCCTAAATGTAAATGATAATAATGAAATTAATAAAAAAAAATTATATCTACTTTGGTCCATATTGGCTGTAGCAAGATGATGTATAACAAGATCTTGGATGTCAACACATGAACCCACTATGGAAGAATTCTTGAAGCTGCTGAAAGAAACTGTATTACTTGAAAGCAAAGTTAAAGAACTGCTCCTAAAAAATGGACCAACAATCCTTGGGTGAAAATCCTTGCTCTTATTGAAACTTTGGAACTGGACTCTGACTAACTTTTCATGTGTAACATCTCTGAAATGATTGTTTGTACAATATTTGCAATATTTTACATTATTATTGTTCAAGCCAACTGTATATAGTATATATAGAATGTTATAACACTACTCTATATAGAAACTGTATGATTATCATTATATATGAAAAATAAAAAAAATTGAAATTGTAAAAAATCTTTTCATCTTCACCTTCTATCATGCCATCATATTTATCACCTCTTATGTTCCCAAACTCTTGCATTATCTGACATCATAGTGCATGTCATGTGTTCTCCTTTAGTCTTTCTATAATGTCACTGATGATGGACTGAACAGAAAGTCTCACAACACTTCTAACTGGTAGTGAGTTGGTCTTGTCCTTCTCCTAATAAGCTGGATTAAGATCACCACTACCATTTGCCTTCTGTTTTTCCAGCAGTTTGATATAGATTTCAGTGTCCTCTGACCTACCAATGAAAGTACCTGTTAAGGAGGTTGCTCTAATTTGCTATATTACATAACATATTGTGTTACTATCAGATATAAACCCAGTTCCATTCATCATACCCCTCTTTCCTACTGAACTACGTCTATATGATTTAGCTGATATGATCTTCCCTTACAGCTTGAGGTCCTGCGTAGAGAAAGATTCAGCATCTTTCGTTAGAGATTTATTATCCTGACCATTTTTAGTGTTGATGTTGGACTGACCACTCTGTCTATAGTTGGCTGCCCCTCCTCATTAATGCTAGTTAAAAGGTAAAGCCAATTACTGTCTCCCAGAAGCAGATGCCATTGCTCGCAAATGTTTCTAAATTTGCTTTATATTTTCACCATATCTATCATAATGTTTTTATTTTCTACCTCATATTTGTATTATTATTTTCTGATACATCACCAAGGATCACTGTCTGTCAATAATGCCAGACAGAGTTTTGAAATTCTTATTGTTCAGGAAATGCATTGTCAATGCAAAACCTGTTGCTGCATTAACTTATTAAGTGAAATAGAGCAATATTTAAAATTATCCCTGATTTTGCCTTTGTCCCCCCGCCATTATTTTTGGCTTTGCCAGAATTACCGAGCAATGTTGAGCATTATAGCAGTCACTGTCATGATATTGAGGTGTGTATACTATTAACATACTTCTGATTGAGTCATTTAAAGCCACCTGGACTGACTAAATGCTCCTTTATGAACCTAATCACCTTCGTCATGCCATTATATAAAGATGAAAATGATATTAGTGCTGATGGGCAAATACATTTTAGGTGACTGTGAGAGGATACTCTGCCCTTCTTTAATGAACACCACTGTGATTTTACCACCTAAACAAATGACAGGATTAATAGCACTGAAATAATACTAAGAAAAATTATAGAAAACCTTTTTAGAACATATGAAAATTAATAATACTTATAGTCTTAGGTGGAATGTTTGGCACACAAAAAGCTAAAAACATGAAAAGTCAAATCTGATTGCTTTTAAGTCAGACAATTATGGGAATTTTTTTTGTATTTTTATCAAACAGGGTTGAATGTAACAACATATGCAATACTGTAATAAATAATAATTTAGAATATGAAACATTCAGTGAAAATGTACTAGAAGAGCACAATGGACTGATATTACAACCATTGATCAGGGTGGTTATGAGTTTTCTAAATAAGAAAGCTATTTCTGTATTGCACTTAAAACATCCTAAGCAAATAATTTTTTGTTCTTTACCAAAAGTTCATAAAACTGGTTTAATCTACCTGGGCATCCTACCATTTCAGGAATGGAAGGTTTCCAGTAGAGTGTGTGTTTGCTTTTACAGAATATAAAATCTTTACTAATCAAACATCTATATTCCTAAAGATATATAAATGATGTTGAGAAAAAGTTTAGCTCTGTTATTTGGCAGTATAATGTTGTTTCAGTTATGTATGGATGTAAAGGAACCACAGCCTTCTATAACACCTGCCTTAGGTATATAAGCAGCTGCACACTACTTAGGGCATAAGAAGAAAAAGGTTCTATATTCCTTCATATAGTTAAATCTTTGTTTGACTTGTAATGTATTTATGTTAGATGGGAAATGTTTTTAACAGAAAAGGGCATGTTTAAAAACACCATATGCCATACTTATGCTAAAAAATTTCAGGGCTTATTTTTAAATCAACTTCATACATGGGGATATTTTTATGAACTGCAAGCTGTAACCTACCTATGTTACACACATGATTTTTATTTCTGTGAGAGGGTGACAAAATGTCAGCTGATGAATTTACTAGCCATTTCACTAGTAATGAAAAGGGGCATAAAGTCTGTATCAGAAAGGAATAATACAATGATTTGGGGAGATATTTATATTGAAGGCACTTTCTTTTTGGAACACCTATATTTTTATATATATCCCCAATCAGCTGGAAATATGTTTTATTACATAGAAAATGCCCATTCACCCACCTTATTTATTTATTACCAGTGGGCAAACTTATATGAGCAAGGAGAAACACAACTAAGAATGTATATTTTCAACCAATTCCTCCAGCTGTAATTACAAAACTGTCGGACAATAGTTATGAGCTTGGTCATCTTAGGGAAGCTAAGGGAAAAAAGCAATCTTGAATTTGGTAGTAAATAGGCCTATCAGTGTTCATGGCAGGAGAATGCAGGACTTTGAAAAAGAGAGAGTCAGAGAAAGAACAGGAAAGGTTGAGTATATCTTACTGTATGATCAAGTTTACTACCATTTCAGAAAATTTTTGTGCTGTTATAAAAGAATAATCCATATTAATGATATGATTTTTCCACAAACACCCATTCTTTCCTAAACAAAACCTTTACATTTTGGGGAAATGCTTTCTTTTCAGGTGTCTTCCACATGCAAAATGGAACTACCAAAAGGAATGTATGCATGTATCAGATGTAATGTTTGTAGTTCTTTGTAGTGCGGTACAGAAGAAGTTAAGATAAATTAGAAAAAAGGTTAATTCTAACTGAATATTTTTATGTTAGCCATGAATTATGGTTGTGGATTTTTTTTTTGCAATTTTTCAAATCCTAAGTGGTACACTGAGCAAATGAAACAGAAGGTGAAAAATCCACATTCAGGAGTATGTAAGGGAAACTTTGAAAGGGAGTTATGCTAGTTTATAGTTACTTTTTATGCAGTTAAATACCATAATTGGAGAATGTCAGATTTCACATACCTTTTGCTTGCTACATTCCATTTACCTAGAAAAGATGAGATGGTTAATGCTCTGAATGAAATGAAAGCAGAATTATTTTAAAAGTTGATAGCCTAGGTATTGCATAAATGTAATGGTACAGGAATTAAGGTCTTCACTGGCAAACATAATCAAGTATGACAGTAGATACAGAATGACATTAAAGAAGTATTTCATCTGATGATATTAAAGGTGGTCTTTTTTTCTGTCATATAGAACTGGTCATTTCCGAAAAAAATATTTAATGGGATACAAAAATAATAACTGTTTATAGTATTACATTTTAGTGATTTTTTGAGTTGTATAAATCTGGAAAATGTTATTTATAAATATTATTGTTCCTTCTGTGCCTTAAAGGGTTTATTGTGTTATTAATTACTGTTAACTGCTTTATGTGTAACAATCTGGTGTCTTGATTCTACCCACTTATAACCCCCTTTTTCCCATTTTTGCACATAGCGTAAGGGTGTCGCATCATTTATAGCCAATGTTCAGCTTTCTTCCCCTAGCATTAGGGAAGATAAATCAATTAAATGGATTTTCTATGAGCTGCTTAGATGGTGTGTTTGTTTCTGCATATTACATTGTGTATTAGTAATTAATATTCAATGCCTAATAATCACATAGAGGAATGTGTTCTAAGAGAAGTCAAGTTCTGGAAAAGGACCAGGAAAATAATCTGGAATTTTAGTTGCAGTCAAAATGAATGATCAGAACCTGCCTGACAGGTTGGTGACGAGGAGTACAAAATATGGCAAGATGATAATGGTTTGCATTTCATGGGGGTATAGACTTAAGGGAGGAAGATATTGTATTCATACTGTATGTACTCATAGTATCACCTGGAGTGCAGTTTTGGAGACTGTACAAAGAAAGGGAGCTAGTGCTGGAAAAATAGTGCAAAATAAGGTAATCAGCATGGCAAAAGGCAAAAAGAAAGAACTAAGTATGAGCAAAAACTGAGGAGGATGGAAATGTATTTTGTGGAAACAAGGGGGGTGTTTATTATGTTGGTGTGTAGGGTGACGAAGGGGTTTAGTCTGCGACTTGACTTTAAAAGAAAGGGGAGCATAAGCTAGCATAAGTGACAGGTAGATGAGACCAGGTTTAAGTTGCAAAAGGCAAAGTCCTACTTCAAGGACAGAGGAAATGGAAGGGTAGAGTACAGTGGGAGTCAAGTGTTCATGTGGTAAGAGGTGAAGGGAAGAAAGTGGTGGGGTGCAGATTTAAGGGGCGAGCTAACAGAAATGGAGAGATGCAGAAGGCTGGGTATCATCTTGCACTGCAGATGTATGACTGGGTTATTAGTGAAGTCTCTCTCTCTCTCTCTATATATATATATGTATGTGTGTGTGTGTGTTTATATTTTTTTATGCACTAAAATATTAGAAGGTTGAGGAGGTTTACAGTGTGCTTTTTAGCTTTAAGATAAATAAGGTGCTCAGTATATAAATGGACTAAACATCTACATATCAATAGAAAGTAAAGCTCTAAGATAAAACCGAATAAAACCAATGCTTTGGGCTTCATTGTGGTAACTACCTGCCACGTGGTTGATAGCGTGATGATATCAGTGAGATGCATGGAGGCAGTGTGGGCTTCATTGTGGTAACTACCTGCCATGTGGTTGATAGCGTGATGACATCAATGAGATGCATGGAGGCAGTGTGGGCTTCATTGTGGTAACTACCTGCCACGTGGTTGATAGCGTGATCACATCAATGAGATGCATGGAGGCAGTGAGAAACAACAATTTTATAATGCAGTCTGATCTCAATGTAATTTTTTGGAGAGGTGTCAAAAGTAAGAGTAGAAATAAGAATGAAGGAGAACCAAAGATAATATTTTATGACTTCACCTTCCCCCACATCACCTTATTTATGCCTCCTGACCTTTAGCCTAACCCTGCCCTGCCTTTAATACAAATACTATACATTACCTTATGAAAAACAGTACCACTACACGAGTTACTCACACAGCACTTGGTATATAGTAGCACACATGCGCAACATTAAAACTATCCCTTACCTAGCCTTTACTCTAAACTGAACTGCACAAAAACTCATCCATACACTCTCAACTCTTGTGCCAAAACTTTTGGTGTAACCCAAAGATGTTCTTCGTGTTTCACTGTTGCAGTCATCACATTTGGGTTATCTGCCAGCAGGTAGCCCTCAGCTGGCCTGAATACCAGAGTCTTCTGATTCTGTCTTTTCTTACATGACGTCAGGTCGTCAAGGGTATAAAACATGCATCCGATGCCATTACATCAATCTTTCTTGCCGTGCGGTGCCCGAAGCAGAAGCAGTTCGCAAGTGCCGGTCGGCCGACTCCTGACATTTTTGTTTTCGAGTTTCAGATCTGAAGTCTTCAGAAAAGATAAGTAACCCAATGGGGATCCTTTTTCTTGCTCCAACCAATGTCATTAAAAATTAACAATTGTCTTACCTGTAGAAAGCAAATACCTCAGAGATTTTCATTCATACTGCATCCCCTGTTTAGGCCCAGACCACGACGTCCCTCACTGTCGGTTTTGTGCCTTGTTCAACCCCCAAACTATTCATCGTTGGGCTATCTTTGCAGCAAATTATTTTTGTACTCGGTCTCAGTACTCTGAAATGGCTTCATTAAGCCATCCGACTACTGATCTTCTGAAAAAACTTAAGGATAAAGACAGAGACAGACCACATAGGTTCAAAACTGCCAACAACTCTTCCGTTAAGCTAGTCGCCAGTCCGCCGGTACTCAGTGAGGCGCATTTGCAGCCCCTGATACCTGCTACTTCAGATTAGCAGGCCTCTACTTTGACCCATTCGGAGTATGGTATGCAGCGAGATGCTTCTTCGACTATGGAACCTGCAGATGTCTCTACCTTGGATGGGTCTGGAGCTGCTGTGCAGGCACCGGCTTCTGAGGGTATATTCAGGCCTACAGACTTGCATTTTAAACCGATGCCATCATCTTCATCCAGGCCTAAAACTTGCACCACGCCTAAAAAACTGACATCCAAGCCACAGGCTCAGGCCCATATTCCTAAAAGAACAAATGCTTAGAATGGCTGAAGACCTTATTACCTTAATTAGGGGAAGCCAACCTTCCCCCTCTAAGAGACCTAGAACTGATTTTCCTTCTGATTCTTTTGATCAGGAATCTAATATTTCTGTTCCTTCTGATTACCAGGATTTGCCCTTATCTACCTATGAGGATTCTGAAGCAGAGGATTCCATTCCCTCTGCTTCCACTCCAGAAGATTTTTCTTTTGGTAAAACCTTGTGCACTCTTAGGGAGCATTTCCACTGGGAAAGCCAGGATTACTCTGACTCCAAAAAGGCTTAGGGAATTCTTACTCCTTCCGCAACACAGGCCTTTAGCTATCCCTCCTGTTCTGGACATTGTAGATGATGCTTTCTTGGAATCTAGCCTTTCCCCAGACACTTTACCTCCAGCTCCCAGAAAACCTGACAGGCATTACAGAGTACCTGACTCTCACAAGTTCCTCTTCAAGAATCCTACTGCGGATCCAGAGACCATTTCCCAAGGACCAAAAGGCATTAAGGCCACTGCTGCCAAAAATCTTACCCCTTCTTATAGAGATGTTAGAGCCTTAGACAGATGGGTTAAGAAGGTATACACTTCTTCTACTTTGGCTATCAGGGCTTTAAATTGCCAGTTTCATATGTTAAAGTATCATCAGCATATTATGGGACTACTTAAACAGAAAATGATGTTGATTCCTGACTGTGCTGAACACAAAGAATTACAGGATTTAATGCATTCTGCAGAACAAGTTGGTAAACATACTTTGCAATGTGGTTTGGATGCTTTAGAAGCATCTTGCAGGGCTGCTGTCACTGGGTCTATACTTAGAAGGCATGCTTGGCTTAAGGAGCAAAACTTGCCAGCTCATGTTAAAGCTATATTACTGGATGCTCCCTTAAACCAAGACCGCCTTTTTGGCAACAAAGCAGAAGTCCTCAAAAAAATGGAAGAAAAAGCTAAATCTATGCAAATGTTAAAGATTTCCTACAAGTACAGCCTCCCAGATTTAGTAGGCATTGGCCTTCAAAGAATTGGTCCTTTCCAGTCTCTTCCAGGCCTTCTCAGTCCAAACCCAGGAACAGCAGACCACCTAGGTTACAGTCTCAGGCTGCGCTGAGGCCTAAGCAGTGGGGTGCTCCCACTTCCAAAGCAGGGAGTAGTAAGCCACCTCCTATGGAAAAATGGCACAATGACTTAACCTTAACCCTTCCAAGCCCTGCTCAATTGCCTGCTCCCTTAGGAGGAAAGCTTGCCCTGCATGTAAAAAACTGGGAACTCATTACCCAGGACAAATGGTTTTGAACATAGTTTCCCAAGGATAGAGATTCCACTTCCACACACTACCAACCCCAAACGGTTGGCCACACCTACCCCCAAACCAGTGGGCAGAGGCCCAACAGCAGGTTTTCTCTCTTCTAAGTATCAGGGCTATTCAACCTGTCCCAGCAGAACAAAGGGGACAAGGTTTTTATTCAAGACTTTTTCTGGTACCCAGAAAAGACAGCTCCTGGCATCCTATCCTGGACCTCTCTATTCTAAACACCTTTCTGATAATACCAAAATTCAAAACGCTAACTCTTCAACAGCTTCTTACTATGCTAGGCAAAGATGCCTGGCTGGCAACCTTAGACTTAAAGGAAGCTTACCTGCACATTCCAATAAGGGAATCTTGCAGGAAATACCTATGCTGCAGGGTAGGCTTCATGCACTATCAGTTCTGTGCACTTCCCTTTGGCTTATCTACTGTGCCCAGGGTATTCACAAAGTGTCTAGCTCCAGTCATTGCATTCTGCAGGCATAGAAATATTCAAATATACCCATACTTGGATGATTGTCTGATTCAGGCAGAAAGCCAGGACTTGCTATTACAACACCTGTAATTGTAAAGAAACTTCTAACCTCACTGGGGTACACCATAAACGAAAAGAAATCTCACCTAGTACCCTGCCAGCAGATTGTATTCCTGGGAGCAAGCTTGAACACAACTTCCCAGATGGCTTTCTTCACTCTAGAGAAACAAGTTTATTTGACAACCTACTTCAAACTATTGGCTACAAAACCCCAGCTATTTGCAAGGAAAATTCTGCAAGCCCTGTGGTTCATGGCCTCTTACATTCTACTAATTCCATATGCAAGACTGCATATGAGGAAACTACAATGGTATCTAAAAAAAGCCTATGGTGTCAACATTCTCAGGACCTGGAATCAATTATTCCTATCATTCCTTGTATAAAGACAGAGTTCCTTTGGTGGGCAGAGGCCTGCTACTACAACAAGGAGCTCCCTTTCACTCTACCCCCCTGCCGCCCAAACCCTAACAACAGATGCATCAGACTATGCATGGGGGGCTCACTTGGCAGGGCAGGGCAGTGCATTCAGGGCAAATGGAACCCGAGACAGATGCATCTGCATATCAATCAAAAAGAAATATTAGCTGTGCAGAATTCCCTGACAGCCTTCAAAGACCGCATTCTTCCAGGACAACTATTGGTAAAGACAGACAACAACAATCAGGGCAAATCCACTCGTACCCTCTCTGCAGACTAGCCATGGCTCTGTGGAACACAACCTTGAGCTACCAAGTGCACCTACAAGCTCAATTCCTGCCAGGCAAGCTAAATTCACTGGCAGACGACTTAAGCAGAAATCTCATGGACCCACACGAATGGAAACTAGAATCAAAAATATTCAACCTCTTGAGGAACAAATGGGGGACTCCAGAGGTAGACCTGTTTGCCTTACCTCAGAACTACCAATTGGACAAATTCTGCACAAGGACTCCCCACAGTCAAGCTTGGAAAGTGGATGCTCTGTCCTTTACCTGGGAAAGCCTCTTGGTTTATGCCTTTCCCCCTATGCCTCTCCTCTCAAAGGTTCTGCTAAAGATCAAACAGGACAGGCCAAGGACAATACTGATTGCACCAGACTGGCCACTCCAGCACTGGTACCCCCTCTTGTGCAGTATGACACTGCTGGAACCATGGCACCTGCCTCAGATCCCTTCCCTGCTATCGCAGCAGGCGGGCCAGATTCTGCACCCTCAGCTTCAACTCCTGAACCTTGCAACCTGGCTAATTCCTTGAGCTCTCCAATAGCATCCCTCAGTAAGCAGGTGCTAGATGTCATTCTGGAGGCAAGGAGGCCTAGTACTAGAAAATCCTATGCTGAAAAGTGGAAAAGATACTGTTCCTGGAACCAGACTCAGGGGATGGGCACAATGGTGTCCAGCTTACCTCATATTCTTCAGTACTTAACAGAAATGCTCCACAAGGGCCTATCCTTCTCGTCAATTAAAATTCATGCCTCTGCCATTTCAGCACATTATAATACTGAACCACCCCTCTTCTCTCACCCCCTGCTAAAACAATTCCTTAGAGGGGCCAAAAATTTAAGACCCCCCCCTCCCAGGAGAGCCCCCACTCCAGCCTGGGACCGTAACTTTGTATTGGAAAAGCTCACTCTCCCTCCCTTTGAGCCAGCTGCAACAGCGGAGTTGAAATTCCTTTCTTGGAAAACAGCTGTCCTTCTAGCCATCACTTCAGCAAGAAGAGTGTCTGAATTACAGGCCCTCATGGCAGTGGAACCCTTCAATTATCTTCCATGCAGACAGGGTTTCCCTCAGGACCAATCCTTCCTTTATGCCCAAGGTGGTGTCTAGTGTGGCCCTAAATCAGTCCATTCATTTGCCTACTTTTTTCCCTAATCCACAAAACAAAGGAGAATGAATACTGCACTCTCTGGAAGTGCACAGACAACTTAGATTTTATTTGGACAGAACTAAGCCTCTCAGAAAATCTGAACAGGTACTAGTTGGCTTTGCTGCAGGGTCAGAAGGGAAGGCCATTTCAAAGCAAACCATTTCCAAATGGATAGCCCATTGCATTCTATTCTGCTTCAAGCACCATGGAAAACCTACCCCACAGGGGATAAGATCACATTCCACTAGAGCTGCATCTACCTCTGCAGCCTTTATCAGAGGAGTCCCTACCAGGGACACCCTAGAAGCTGATACCTGGAGCTCTGTACATACCTTCACCAAGCATTACCATATGCCTATTTTTTGTAAATCCACTGCAGTTTTGCAGGGCTTAATAGCTGGTCCTAATGCTCTCTGACTTCCTCCTCCCTTCCTTAGCTTTGGGAAACAACCCAAATGTGATGACTGCAACAGTGAAACATGAAGAACATAGTACAGCTGTGTACACTTACCATAAATGTAGATGTTCAAGTGTATTCACTGTTGCAGTGCTGGTTACCCTCCCTCCAGCCCAGTGACTTCTCTTGGCTCTACCTTTCCTTCTTGTTTGGTATATTTAAGTTTTTTGGTGTATTTGCTTTTTGATGGAGGTGTACCATAACATATAATTGCTTCGCACTGTGAGGGCACCTGACATCTGGGGGCAAGAAAAACTGATGTAATGGTGTCAGCTGCATGTTTTATTCTCCTGATGACCTGACGTCATGGAAGTAGAGACAGCATCCGACGCAGGAATCAGAAGACTCTGGTATTCAGGCTGGCTGAGGGCTACCTGCAGGCGGATAACCCAAATGTGATTGAATGCAACAGTGAATACACGCGAACATCTATATTTATGGTAAGTGTACACAACTGTACTTTTCAGCATTAACACACACACACACACACACACACACACACACACACACACACACACACACACACACACACACACACACACACTAGGGTTACCACCTGTCCCACTTTGCAAGGGATAGTCCCTCTTTGGGCAGTTGGGTCCTGCAAAAAAATCTAAAAAATAGCAAATGTCCTGAGATTTTAGGACAAAAATATTTAAGTTTTCTTTAATAGTTGCATAGAACAATTGAATTTTTATCTGAAACACCTAGATGTTATATGAAATGGCATAAGCAACTCAAATGCTACAAGAATAAGCTTCTATTTTGGCAAAAAAGTGACGTTTTATCCTTTGTACTGGTCATAGGTATGTTTTGTCCTGCAAAATCTGACATTTCTACAAAAAATGTCCCACTTTGGGCATTTGAAAAGGTGGCAACCCTAACACACACACAGCCACTTACCTTAACTCAAAACACATCCCCTATACAAACAGAATGTCAGGATTTCTCAGGCAGACAAACAGTCAACAAGGAGTGCTTTTTACACAAAAGAAAAAAAACAGCAGAACAACATTCACCAAATTAAACAGTAAAATACAGATGTGTGCCTATGTATGAATGTATGCTTTTATCTATTTATTTTACAGTTTGGAGACTGGTAGGGATGGGTGGTGATAATTTGCTTTCATTATATTCATTCTGTATGATAGTTTTTATTCTCAACAAAGATGTAAAATATGAATAAATGAAAAAAATCTACAGTTCCCAGATAACTGAATCTGTCAATATTTAGGCAGTTTACTTGAAGACTAAAATTTTACTTGAATTATAAAATATATTAAACACATATTCAGCTGAACATAATTAAATGCCATGCAAGACTAACCGCTGAAGTTCTGCACAAAAGATCTTGATTCCATTCATTGAAGTGTCATTAATCACACTTCAACTGGAGGGAAATAACCGGTGAAGTCCCTATAATTTTTCTCTTGTTTAAATGCTTCCCAGCACTTTATGTGAGATAACTGAAATTTTGATTTAGACTAATTTGGTTTGGGGGAAGATGTTTCTCTTTACAGAAGTCTTTATATACATAACTTCTATCTACATATAGCAGTAAATCTGTAGATAACTATGACTACAAATAACTTTTGGTGGGTGACAATCAAAAACACAATGTATGGGGCAAGATCCTTGATACCATGTTATGTATCAGTAAATTCTGAACACTGAGGTAACTCTTCAAACACACACAAAGTAGTAAAATGTGAAGTGAGACTTTACGGCAGACGATATATGACTGAGTGATACCATAAACATGTGGAAAATAAAATTAAAACTGAAACTGGATCAACTGATATACGAAAAATCAGAAAAGAAAGATGAAAAAAATTAAACTCTTCATATTGTTAGAATCCCTCTAAGGAGAAATTAGCTTCAACCAGCTATTACAAGCAGTAAGAAGAACTAAAGAAGGTTGATGCTTTGATTATACTGGAATGGATATTATGTCAGTTCTATATAAAACATGAAGCTAATTTAGGTTTGAGCCTCACAGTGGACACTGCTTGGAAATGTCATGCCAGTGAAGGGGAATGAGCCAGGTAACACATCTGTAAGTTTTGATTAAAAGACAGAAGACTTACTGCCCTAACAGACACTGGACCCATCCCAGTTTGGTTTTGTCAAAGGCAGATCATGCCTACTCATCCTGGTAGACTTCTCTGAGAAGGTCACCAAAGCAATGGATGAGGGAAATTTTTTTCACACTGCCTACCTTGACCTGGCCAAGGCATTTGACACAGTATCCCACTTGGGCATTGTTGACAAACTCAGAAGGTTAGGTACAAACCCATATGTCACCTGGTGGACAGCCAACTGGCTCACAGACAGGACCCAAGAAGGTAGAACTGGGAAGTCCACCTCTACAAAGAGGCCAGTCACAAGTGGGATCCCTCAGGGATCAGTCCTTAGACTGCTCCTTTTTGGCATTTACTTCTCAGAAGTCAAGGCCAATGTCAATGTTCTCTGGCTGACTAAATTTGCAGATGACTGTAAATTAGGAGCTGTCATTGAATCTCATACTGACACAAATGTTATCCAGGAGGTGTTGACACAGAGAAACAACTGGTGTCAGTGCCATGGACTAAAACTAAATGCCAAGAAATGCATTATAGCATCCTTTGGGAAGTCATCCATCCCTGGTATCTATCATATTGACAACACAACTCTTAGAGTTGACCCAGAAGTCAGGGACTTAGGGACACACATAGTAATCTAGCCTTAGACCATCATGTGTCCACAGTGGTGAAGAAATCATTGTATATTGCACAGCTGATAAAGAAATGTATGGTATATAAGTCTAAGGAAGTCACTGTTCCAATGCAGTCGGCATTCATTATAAGCTATCATTGAGTACAATGCCCCTTTTGGTATGTACCTAGCCAGGCATATCCAACAATTGGAACATCCACAGAGGTTCCTCACTAAAAGAATGCAGGTCATAAGTAAAGTGTCCTATGCAGACCACCTCAAGTCCCTATCCCTGTATTCTGTCACTTACAGGCTTTTGAATGGAGATCTATGCCTGGCATACAGGGTGTTGTCAGACCCCACTCTGTTGGACCTCTTGCATATCCACAAAACAAACAGCACTAGAATTACATGTTCTAATGACTTAAACCTTGCCTGTGATATAAATAGGTCCTGCTGGAGAGATAGGTATGTATCCCAGAGACTACTGCATCTATGGAACAGGGTGTCCATCCATGTGAAGCAGAGTTTCTCCCTAACCCAATTCAAGTGCAATTTGGACAACTGGATGGGAAACTGGAAATTAATCCCTGGTTTGGCACCTATGTCTCTAATGGACACAGGTAACCTGCAAATAGTGCATCTCCCAAACCCCTGCTTATACTTATCAAGGGTATCAGAACTTGTCACAGATTTGGGATGCATGGCTAGGCTTAAAAAGGCCCTTGTGGTTGTTAGCCTAGTAAACACCTATGAACCTATTTGAACTCTAGCTTAATTTGTTGGCCAGATGCTTTAATTCTCTTTTGATTTAAAATCTTTGAATCTAAAGATTAGACAGAGTTGTAGGTAAGGTCAAAAATTGAACATCTGCCTTTAGTATTATATTCAAAAAAGATAAAGTAGAAAAGACATCAACTTGCATTTGAAATTCTACATCAGATGTTTCGGAATGTCTAGTGTATTTTTAAAACATTATTTTCAAACCTATAGGATCCAACTTTCACAGGTTTGCCACATTTGCAAAGGTTTCTAATTAGCGTGCTTACTGTTTGCCATTTATTAATCTAAATCATTAAATTGTATCTTAATGTGCAGTACTGATGAACTGATCCTGGATCCAAATTAGTTTCAGGACTGATTCAATGTGTACCAAAGAAAGTCAGTATTAGCACATTCTTTGTTAAGTGCCCTAAATAGAGAAAAGCAATTATAACACTCTGCCAGTATTGCTGGTGAAATGAGCTTTGCTGTGATGATACACAACCTGTGGATAAGCTGTGAAATCCATTTTGAGTGGTGTGGCAGTAATTTCTGAGGAAGGCTTAATGAATCACATTGAAAACATCAAAAAAAAATCACAGGATGGCTCATACTTGGAAAGTAAAGAGTATGACATCCATGGATGTCTGCAAAATAAGTGGACATAGATATTTTTATTTTTGCTGTTTAACTGCCCATGCAACCAAGAGACTGAATTTTCCAAGTGATTATTATTCCATGGGACTCTGGGACAATTAGATTTTCAATTGTCTGCGGACTGTGTTCTTCCATTCAGTGGGTGGGGTTTAGGAAAACAAGGGTGACAATATTTAAATATGCATGGTCCAGGTTCACTGTCTAGTTATGAGAAAGTTGCAGGCCAACAGTCTCCATTAAGAAGAAGGGCTTAGTGTGTGCTTTGGGAAAGTCTGTGTTACATAGATTTGGATAACAGCGTTTTGGGATTTCATCTTTCTTTTTCCCCCTAGTATTGGCCATTCAATATCAATCTGTTTTGAGGGTATACAAATATATGTACAAGAAATTTTGTTAGTTAGAGCAGTGGTGACCATGTGATATAAATCAGTACAGTCAGACAATAGAGAAGCCAGTTATACAATACGTAACATTATAAAACACTATTACACTGTTTTACTTGCAGAATATGAGACAGCATGGGCTATACAGAAAAATAACTTCTTTATAAAGTGAAATAAATTATGCCATACCCCTAGATTTTAACACTTTCTGTTCCATAGACATTGTAACCTTCTCGATATGTTGCGTAGTTCTGGGTGCTTGCTGCTGGAGGAGGTTTATACACCTGAGTATTCTTTGCAAGTTTCATTCGTTTAGTCTCTGCCCTTGATTTGTAGCAGAATTCTATTAATGCAACCATCATGGCAAGACCAAGACCCCCAACCAGAATATAAAAAACTCCTGCAACATTGCTGAGGCTCAAGGCACTGGTTTTGTCCTAGAAAAAAAGAAATAGGTTAAATATGATTGCCTTAAAAGAACACACTATATTTTTTACAGTTCTACAAGCCAACTCACTAAAATCTCATGCAGATATATTGCAAAATGCTACAGCTATCATTAGTGTTTTGCATATTTAGACATTCATTGATTAGATAATTCAAGGCCAGCTAAGGTTACTAGGAAAGCCAGCAGCCTTATCAAAGCCCCACTGTCTAGTGGACAATATTTCTTTCATTTGTATTTGAAACAGCAGCAAAATAAAGAGCTGTCTTGCAAACACTGAAATCACTGTGGCAGGTATCTCTATACAAGAATAGCATTCTCTTAAGGAGATTCTCCAGTAAAAGTGTTCTGCTGCATATATTAAGCAGCATGACAGGGGAAGCTAAGCAGGTGGTTTTCCATCAAAAGAGGTCACTCACTCGGTCCCCTCTTCATTCTCCTCTACAGGAGAGCACATCTGCCAAATTGTAGCCATGTTACAATGCAATGAAAAAACTAAAACGGCTTACTAAAACCTGTATGATGCATTTTGGTGAATGTCTTCATTTTTAAATGTATATATTAATACTACAGGAAATAAAACTATTTCTGGAAGCTGGTCAGGTACTCACAGGTCAAAAACATGTTTCAGCTTAAATTAAGATCAAATGTGCATAATGCATGTAATCATTAAAGAAAAAAAAATCAAAACATCTTTATAGTTGTTGGATTTTCTGTGGGGGCTAAAGTTCTAGCTAATTTAAAAAAGTTGTAATGTCTCACTGGAATCGTTCTGCTGTCCTAGTTCACCACTCAGTACATCTATGCCTTAAACCTTTTATACTTGGCTGTTACATATTTAAATCTTGAAAGAGTATAGCTGAACAAACTATGACAGCAATTATTAAAATTTAGTAAGTTGAACTGCTTAATTTATATTCTACTCTAACAAGAAATGTTGCATGTCTATGTATAATATTCTCTATAATCATGTGCTGTGCAAGCAATGCATATCCTGTCCTCTAAATACTGTTTTTAAGTGATTTTGATGAAGCAGTGTTAGTCACCTTGATTCACAGAGAGGGAATTTTAGTGAGTCTAGCTCCAGGTAACACACAATTCAACAAGACTGATATTATTTGCTAAATTTTATAATGCAGAACTATGCTACTGACATACCAAATTACTTATTTTTTGTTGTATTTATTGGGGTAGAGCATTGAGCAAAAATGACCAACTACAAGCTCAGCTTGCATTTTGTGCAAAACATTATCAAACCATAGTGAGAACACTAAATAATAAAACATGGACACATATGGAGGAAAAAGTACAAGGTCAAACATTCAATGTCCAATTTATGTAGGATAATGTTTCTATAAACACAATTACATATGAGACATTTGTTATATACATATTTGCATATGAGTCAGTTATAGGCAACACAGACGTGTCAATTTAGTACTAAGATTAAAAAAGCATATATACAAGGGTTCTGAGCAAGTCAAGGTTTATGTAATATGTCCAGTATTCTGGCATCTGCATTTATGTTATATTTGAAAAAAAAAACACTGGTTTTAGTTGTGGTCCAAATTTAGGGTAGCTAGAGATTTCTGTGATATGTGTGGGGAGGGGGACTGCCATCATTTTATCATTTGGGAATGAGGCCACAGAAGCTGTGGTCAGAGATATGCAGTTTGGTTGTGCGGATTGGAGAGCTGGTCCAAATATGGACTGGTTCCTCAGGTTACGGGCTGATGTGAGTGATGAGATGAACTCATAGGAAATAAAGCGGAGACGGCTATTTAGCATTTGATAAAGTGAAGCAGTGATGTCATGTCTTTGGAATGGGTAATGAAACAATATATTTTATTGCAGAGAGACTGCAACTAATTGTGTTTTTGGTTAAGGTGGTTGCAAACAGTGATAAGCCCTATTCAAGTTGTACAAGCAGAGTGCCTTTCCCAGTGGCTGCTTAGGCTGGTAAACAGAGAATTTGAGAGAGCTTCTGGGGCCAGAATAAGAATAACTCTGGATCTGAGTTTTTTTTTTTATTTGATCTTAAAAGTTAAATATTTGATTGAGCCAAATGACCAGGTACCTGTAGGATGTAATTATTTCTATATGGTAGATGAATTGCTCTGTAATTTGGAGTGTGCATGAGCATTTAACTAGCCTCTTGGTTGTTCTAAGGAACATAGACTGTTTTCTTTAGATGGATTGAGAGTATTTTTTTGTGATAAGCCTTTTGTTATCCATCTCTGGCACTGCAACAACAATAACATATTGCATATTTCCCTATTTCACAACAACAGTTTAATTTATGGTAACTGAGAGCTGCTAAAATGTCTCTGTTGAATAGAAAGTAACTGACGGTGCTTTATCTGAACCAAATACAAATAAAAGTACACAGCTTGGTCCTTCAATTGCCATACTGTAAAAAATGTAATTAAAATAGTAACATGAATAATACTTTGCTCATCACAGCACATGATGTTAAGGAATAAACTATACTAAAATATGTAGTGGAATTGAAGTACCAGTTGTCATGCGTTAAACAAGAAAAAATATGAAAATATAATAAGTACATAAAGTAAATTTCAAAGATATATGAAATGACTTTTAAGAATGTGTTGGGGTAATATAACTCACAAAATTAATTGTGTTAAGCATATGACTTTTTCAGTTGATGTTGCTTTTCAAATCTTTTTATTTCAAATGTTATTTCATTACTTACCATTAGTTGGGAGGGTGCCCTAATGGTTAAGGTATTTGCCTTACAAATACAAGGTGCAGGGTTCAAGTCTCACAAGGGATAATTGGCTAGGCTTAATATGGCTCACAATGGCAGTTAGCCTAGTACTAATTTATGAACCTATGAACTTATGTCTTGCAATATATTTTCAGTATAATGTATTTAATAGATAGCAGATGAAATGTTTTGTGTATGTGTTGAAATATATATTTTTATCTAAAACTAATCTTTATGCTTTCCTTTTCTTCAAATGCATGTAGCTTTCGTAACAGCTTCTTTAACACTGCAAAATATACATTACTATATGTAGGTTAACTGGACATTTCTATCACAATATTTACTGACAAAAATAAATACATGAAATGGGATCTTGAAAATCTGTTTATAGAAAAACAAAAAAGTCAAAATGTGATTTCTTATCAGAACAAAGACCTGCAGCGACTGACCTTACTTCCGGAGTCCTTCGCTCCGCATTCACCCTTATCGTACCACCATTTGTTTTTCAGCTTGTCTAAGATGCCTTGTTCACTGAGTTTCAATACTGCAAGGTTTACAGGAGTTCTTCACGTGGGAAATAACATAAATAACATTATATTATGTTATTTTATGTTATTCAAGTTTTCAACTAATTAAACAAACTATATAAAGCGATAAAGCAGGTTTCCTGGCAACAACATAATTAACTAACAAACAAGCTAACTATAAACATTAGGTTATACTAAGCTGCTACTTTACCAGGTCCTGCCCTTATCGCTTTGAGTAATCGGCACACACTGCTAAAAACATCGCCAAATTTACAAATATATTAGAAAATATTCATCCTTTGCATGCAAGTCCAAAATGGACAAGACACTTTCCACTATTTTGTACTGTTTGATCAAACAGAAAACCCTTATAATAAGACAGAATCAGCCGTGCCACTTGTTTAGTGTATTTTAGCATCACTCTTTTTTTGTTTTCTTTCTTTGTTACTGTATCTGCACTCTGATTTGAACTCACTGCTTTGAAGAAAGATTCAAGTATATTCACTCCATTCCTTGCAATGGTATGCCAGAAAAAATGACTACTTGTGCCTTTCATAACTATGACTCTGGACATAATTAGTAAATGTAACTTAAGATCATCTTCTTTTATGCAGAATAGTTAAGCTTTGAATTCTAGTTAATGCAATTTAAATGTAATCTGGGCCATTGTTTGAATGAAAAAAATGAGAAGTATGTGCCATGTAATCAGTATGGAAACATGCTAAACTATTCATTTAAACTAATTATTCAGTGTATCATTACCTCCTTAATTGATTTTGATGATGAAATGAAAGGCTGATAGAACTTAAACCAATACTGCTAGAAAAACATTAATTAAAAACTGTCAACTTAAGATGGTATACATCAGTAAATTTACAGAACATTGACATACATTGATGAAAGTTGTTCATTTTATAGACAAACCTGTGGTTTGAAATCTATCATCCTTAAATTTGCCTCTTAGCTATAACAGAAATAATGGCTTCCTAGAAAACTACTGCATTTAAAATCACAACTGAAGGAAAAAGGAAGGTATTGTGATTTTCTGCAATAAACAGATAAAACTTCTAAGATGTGTAGCCTTTTCTTTGGAACCAAAAGGATGGTCCAAACCATCATACAGTTTCTCTGTCTCTAATGACCTTTACTGAAGTCTGAGTCTTCTGTTCCCAAATAACCATTTTCAATAAATAATATAGGTGATTCTTACACAAAAGGACTCAAAAGAGTGTTATATGTACCTGACCTGCAGACTTTTACAACATATATTACAAGATGAACCTATACAGCATCTATTTTCCTGGATAAAACACATTGGGTACTGCTGCCAGTTTTTAGGGGTGTCATAAAATCGTTGGTCTGGTAAAGTGACCTGCTTATTGTAAGCAATTGCATCAAAAGGAGATTGAGTGGAAACAAATGATACAGATCATTACAACTCCTGGATTTTACTGTTTTTTTGTTTTTGTTATACTACCAGATATTTCACCATCTGTCAGGAGGGAGGACACAGGGTGATACCATATGGCTAGAAGACTGCACATGTAACATGCACATTTAATACGCTAACAGAGATGTTATAAAGATATTATACATGAAGAAGTGATTAGTACTTCAAAACATGCATAATAATTGGACAGCCCAACCAGCATGCCCATTGTAAACGGAGCATATGCCAAAAGAAAAAAGTCCAGATGCTGAAGCACCATTGAGTGGCCACACTATTTGTTGATCTGGAATGTCTGACTAGGACAGAGCCTATTGTCAGTGGAGGCCCAGGGAGAAACACTCCAGAAATATAAAACTCTCTCTCTCTCTCTCTCTCTATATATATATATATATATATATAAAATATAAAAAAATGAAGTACATTCTGCAAAATAAAATGAAACCTACCTAATTTTCATTATATGTTTGTGCTGTCCCTTGTAAACATCTATTTTTTTTTAAATATTAAAAAAATAGCGAAGGAGACTTTAGTTTAATCCATCACTTCTCCAGCACTGATGTACTGTTCTTGCATAGGAATGTAAGTCCCATATATATGCACAGTTCATCAGTATAGAAGTCAGAAGTGTCTGTTTACAAATACATACTTTGGAAAGGTAAGAATTTAAGATAACCACAAAACAACCCTAAGAAATTCTGATCCTCTGTAACCTCACTACTCAAACCCAGGAAAGAAAAATAATCCCAATCCATACCCCAGTATATATCACCTCTTCAATCAGCCACCAAATTCAACACATACTTTGTAGAGTCCATATCCATCCTAAAAGTAAACCCAACTCATCCACCCTAACTCACTTCTTCTACTAATACCCCCAATACTAACCTCTACACACCCCACACATTACACACACAAAAAACCTCACTCATAACCAAAAAAAAACCATCCCCAGTTTAATTTTCAGCCCATCACTTTATCTTAAATAAAAAACTACTACAAAAAGTGAAACATTGCTCAACCTCAGCAGGCAATCTCCCACCAGAATACCAAAAGCTTGCAACAGAGACAATAGCATTCCATGTTAGCATCTTAATTAATAGATCCATAGCTGCAACACATGTCCTTAACCTATGGAAAAGATCACACATTGTCCCTTTACATAAGGGAGGCAACTCCACTGACATCACAAACTTTCATCCTTTTGCAATCTTGTCCCCCCTCTCTAAGATTCTAGAAAAATGTGATCACTTACAACTTCTCCACCATCTTACAAAAAACAACCTACTTTCCCAAACTCAACATGGCTTTAGACCAGCAAACAGTACCTCAACAGCCTTGTTATCTTTCTTAAACTCTGGCAAACTAGTATCTGCTGCATTTCTAGATTTGTCAGAAACATTTGACATGGTATCTCACCCAAACTCCTTAAAGAATGTCCGAGCATTGGTCTATCTTCCTCCTCACTACACTGTGTTTTTTAGATACCTAGCTGGCAGGCAGCAAGCATTAAAATGGAGGGCTCTATCTCCCCATATCACACCACCTCACAGGTGTACCTCAAAGATCCATCATTGGTCCATTACTATTTAATGTCTTCATCAATAACTTACATACATCCTCCTGTGAAGGCACTCTAATCTAATATGCAGATGACTCCACTATCATTTATGTATCACACACATTAACTCACCTACAACACATAGTACAACAAATTTTCTCTTACATAGAAGCATGGCTCTCCTGTGCTGAACTACTACTGAATCCAAAAAAAAAAAGTTCCTTCTCTTCACTCACAAACCTCATAGCGCCAACAAAACAAACGTTAAGATCATTTTAGCCAACAATACTGAAATTGAATTGGTTCAGCATACCAAACTACTAGATGTCACAACTGATAATCTCAAGTTTGACCTACACATACAAAACAGTGTCAAAAAACCCACCAAAACCTAGGCATGCTATACAGGAATAAATACTTCCTCATAGCACCTACCAAAATGACCCTGGCCGAAACCTACCTCTTGCCCTCACTGTTATATTGGGGCCCCAATTCTAACTAACTCACAGACCTCACAAGAAAAAAAAACTAGAAAGCTGCTATAGCAAAATTGACACATTTGCCATAAACACAACCCCACTAACTCATCAATGTAAAGCCATACATTCACTAAGATGTCTTGAACTCCCCCTCCACCTCCACCTCCAGTATGTACAACTTACTTTGGTATACAAAATCATCCACAACCCACTAGCTTGCCCTGCTCTTAGGTCATTAATCAACTTTTATATCCCAAATAAACATCTCAGTTCTGAAGACAAACATCTCCTCACAACTTATAAACTGAGCAAAACCCCATGCCTAAGCCTTTACTTCTGCTCTGTGGCAAAACTATGCAACTCCCATCCGTTAACTCTCAAAACTGGTACTAACCTGCACTCCTCCAAAACCTCTATAAAGAATACTTCAACAAAGCTTGGATTTACTTCTCCATGAGCCTAGGCTGAGGTACTCGTATACTTTTTTTCTACCTCTACTCTCTCCATTCCTACTATTAACTTACCCTATATGGTCTCTTCCTCTACACATACGCCACTAAGGTTACAGTCATACCATTACCACATCTATTCCTTCTATCCCCTCTATCACACCCTACCCTTCTCTACTCGTACTGTCCTACACCTTTACCAATAAAATCTGTTAACATATTTTCATGACCTCTGGAATATTAATAATCATTATGATACTCATCTGTTATGTAAATAATGCTGTCTCTTCCTGTTATCAGGCTTTCCATATAATTTATGCTTAAACACTATGACTTTATTATTTCTGTTGAGTTTTTGTGTGTAGTTTTTCAAATTTTGTGCTTGAATATTACTACTTTAGTATGTCTGTCTAGTTTTCCATTCTGTTCCACGAAAAAAAGAGTAGAACCAGCACCGAATCAACTAATAATCCCAAAAGGTGCCAAGAAAATGGAGTGGAGATGAAAATTATGTTTGCTAGTTCATTTATTTAAGCCACAAACGTAGAAGCAACCAATACAAACACAAAAACCATAAACGTCTTGAAACATAAAAAAATGCGTTTTTGTCTTATAGCATTTGACTTCATCAGATGACCAGTGCATTTTAATTTCCTATATTTATATTACCACTGATTAATTAAAACCAATAAGACACCACTCTCAGTGTTTAAAACAACCTATTATACTGTGTTGAATTCCATTATTTAAATATTTGAATATTCAAACATTTAAATGTTCCATCCTATCCTCGCTCAGCCTCCTTTGCATTTTATGAATATTCATTCCCTTGTTTTCTTAGGTAACAAAACTAAATGTTTGTCACAAATTACCCATTCTTTCATCTGAAACATCCTAAAAAATTCTTTTTATTATTAAAAAAAAAAAGTCTTAAAACTGCTTATTTAAAACATATTTGACAATTATAATACAAACATTTTTATAAGAATGTTTAAAAAATTATTTAATCTAGTTTAGAGGTAGTGAAAATCAGGGGAAAAATGTCTTGAACAATCCCATCACATAAAAGGGTTCTTTTTATTATTTGTCTGTTGTTTATTCTCCAAAATAGTCCTAATGTTTTGGGAATTTTTATATGTCACTTTCTGAGGAATTTTAGGTATATTATCTAGGTCTGTAATGGAAATAAACCTTTCCCATTCTTTTAAAAACATTTTTTTAATATTATTATTAATTGCATTGTATTCTAGGACCAGGACCTGTTCATAATTGAATCCATTGTTCTCCTTATTAATCATTCCTACTTGGTTTTGCTCACAATTATTTAAAATTGGTTTAAACTTGTTAATTCTACCTTTCTCAACTTCATCTCTTATATTTTTAATACATTTTAAAGGGTACCCTCTTTCTAGGAACATCCTTTCCAATAAATCACATTCAAATACAAAATCTTCATCTGCACTAGTCATGCGACACCCCCTCACAAACTGACCCTTCACAATGTTTTTCTTGCAATGTAAGGGGTGCTCACTATCATAGTGCAGAAAAGAATTACAAAAGTCTCTTTTCTAAAGACTCTAGTTTCAAATTTCTTATTCACTTTAAATATTTCCACATCTAAATATTGCAAATTTGTGTCAGATATCTTGTAGGTAAATTTTAAAAATGTGGTAGTTTGGTTTAGGTACATCATAAACTCCTCAAATTTCTCCTTTCCTCTTATCCAGAAGATAACTATGTCGTCCAAAAACCTACGATATAGTTCCCAACAATTTCTAAATTCTGTGTTGACAATGTATCTCTCTTCCCACTTAGCCAAAACTAAGTTGGCATAGGTTGGGGCACAAGCCGCCCCCATGGCTATCCCTTGGGTCTGTTGAAAGAATTCCCCATTAAAATATAAAAAACTATTTTTTAAGACCATATCCATTAACCAGGTGTTAACTAATTTTTCATTTTGTAATAAACCCCGGTCTTCGTAGACTATTTCCTCAAACATTTCCATACCTTCCTTCCATGGTATAAAGGAAAATAAGTCCACTATATCTACAGTTATAAATAGCAAATCATCCTGATATAAGTCATTGGAAATTACTTTTAATAAATCCCAGGAGTCCTTCAATATAAACTCTCTTCCTACCCATAATCTTTTTAATTTCGTATCTACATACTTGGCCAAAGAATGTGTTTTAGACCCCTCAGTAGATACTATGGGTCTAAGGGGTGGGTCAATTTCACTTTTATGTGTTTTAGGGATACCAAATATAGAAGGAATTTTTGGTTTATCCACTTTTAAAAATCTATAAGTGTTATAATCTATGAGTTCCTCTTGTACCATGTCCCATAAACCCACATCAATTTTATAATGCTATATTTACCTCATTTTTTGAAACACTAGAGTACCTTGTGTCATCCCATAATATCATGTTCATCTTGCTCTCATACTGAATATTATCCATTATTACCACTCCACCACCCTTATCTGGTTTCATCAATCTAATATTAGTATTGTTTTTCATTTCATACAAACATTCTTTTTCATTTTTACTTAAATTATCCTTATATCTCAGACTGGTTTTTTCTCTCCTCACTTCTTTCTCCATTATTTTCTCTAAATTTTTTAATTGTGGATGTAATGGTGGGTTGTACGTGGTTTTACGTTTTAATTCCCTATTATTATAAGTTGTTATAGTAGGGAACATGATAGTAAGGTTGACTTTCCTTAGGAACATTTTAATATCCAATAAAGTTTTGGCAATATCTCCCTTTTTGTAGGGGATGAATTTCAAGCCTTTTGAAAGAAGCTCAAAATGTCCCTTCTTTATATCAATATTGCTGAAATTATAAATGGAAAAATTATTGTGTGTGTTTTTAATTCCATTTGTAACTACTATTTCATTATTATGCCTTATGGAGAGGTGGGTATCGTTTAATATCTCCCCCTCCCCCTTCTCCCCCCCTCCATTGAAAATTTGTCTGTGGAGATCTTTTTTTATTCATAAGCCTTTCAGATCTCTGTAAAGGTGGGAATTCTTCATCATAAACTTCATTTTGATCTTCTAAATAAAAACATTCATTTCCCCCCTTCTCCTGATTATCTATTCCATGTACCTGTTTGTTTTCACTATGATATTTATAATTTCCATGTGGGGCTTTAGGGTTACTAGTGTTACTATCATATTCTTTAATGTCTCTTTCAAGCTTTCTAAGTTTTCTATTCACCACCTCTTCACATTTAAAATCAATATCTTTTCTTATGTTAAAATACTTTGTTTTTTCTTCCTGAATGGTAAAAACGAAATCATTTTTTATGCACTGGTCTAATACATCAATATCTTTCTGTATAGTTTCTAGACATCTTACATTTTCTCTTATAATTAGTCTTAATACATCTAATCCACAATTATTAAAAACAGTAAGAAGTTCTTTGTGAAATACAGAGCCAATAACAACTCTGTTAGGGAATTTCCAGACTCGAAGTCCCTTTGGCACAATTTCTCTAGTTATACATTCCCTTAAGTATTCGTTTTCAATGTTTAACATCCTGTATTTATACATTAATTTGGAGAAATTGTCCAACTTACTACGATAAGAATCATTAATCATAGGTTGCATATTACTGTTATTATTCAATTTAAAAACGACTGTAGTCTTTAACCAGTCTTTAGTTTCTTCTGAATAGGTGTCATTCACAGTACCTGAATTGTTACGTTTACTTAAAGGTGACTTCTGGCCCAAACCATGGCCAGAACTTCTCTTAGTCTCACTTCCTTTCTCATTAGTTTTCAGAATATTGGGAGTGACTAAAGCATTAAAAGTTCCTTCGTTGCCATCGACTGGGTCGCCGGCATCACTCAAACCGCCAATAAGCTCCCTTTGTCCACAGTTCACATTGTCTATATGGCTCACCAACCCTTCGGTTCCTAAGGAACTTTGCTTGTTCAAGTTACCGTGATTTTTCACCAGTGAGTGGCTTAACGGGGTGAGCAAATCAATCAGTTCAGTAAGCTTACGGGATTGGCCTACATCGTCCTGCCCTCTGGAATCAGGAAGTAGAGCTCTCTCCATCTCCATTCTACTATGCGCCACCAAAAACCAAGAAAAAAGAGTAGAACCAGCACCGAATCAACTAATAATCCCAAAAGGTGCCAAGAAAATGGAGCGGAGATGAAAATTATGTTTGCTAGTTCATTTATTTAAGCCACAAACGTAGAAGCAACCAATACAAACACAAAAACCATAAACGTCTTGAAACATAAAAAAATGCGTTTTTGTCTTATAGCATTCGACTTCATCAGATGACCAGTGCATTTTAATTTCCTATATTTATATTACCACTGATTAATTAAAACCAATAAGAAACCATTCTCAGTGTTTAAAACAACCTATTATACTGTGTTAAATTCCATTATTTAAATATTTGAATATTCAAACATTTAAATGTTCCATCCTATCCTCGCTCAGCCTCCTTTGCATTTTATGAATATTCATTCCCTTGTTTTCTTAGGTAACAAAACTAAATGTTTGTCACAAATTACCCATTCTTTCATCTGAAACATCCTAAAAAATTATTTTTATTATTAAAAAAAAACGTCCTAATACTGCTTATTTAAAACATATTTGACAACAATTTGATTGGTTTATTTCCATTACAGACCTAGATAATATACCTAAAATTCCTCAGAAAGTGACATATAAAAATTCCCAAAACATTAGGACTATTTTGGAGAATAAACAGACAAATAATAAAAAGAAGGCAGGTACCTACAAATGTGGTCATTGTAATCAATGTAATTATGTTATGAACACTGATAGATTTTACTTGGAAAGTAGAAAGAGATGGCTTACAAGTCATGACCACTATAATTGTGAGTCTAAGGGCTTAGTATACCTGGCTTTTTGTTCAGTTTGTAAATCCTAATATATAGGAAAGACTGAAAGAATGCTTAAAAGAAGGATTTACGAACATATGTACGAGATGACAATAGGTAAAGACACTAATGCTTTATTTAAACATTCAAAAAAATGCTTGGAATCCAAATTTACCTTTATGGTTTTAGAACAGGTCAAACTGGATATCAGGGGTGGACCTTGGGAAGAAAAAAATTGAATTCAGGGAATTATGGTGGCAACTGACCGTGGAGGCAGGGAACCCCCCTGGATTGAATGACTACCTTTCAATTCTCCCTTTATTAAAGTTAAGATCAGCTAAACTTTGAAAACAGTTTAAGGTAACATCCACAAGATGGCAACATAACCCTTTTATGTAATGGGATTGTTCAAGACATTTTTCCCCTGATTTTCACTACCTCTAAACTAGATTAAATAATTTTTTAAACATTCTTATAAAAATGTTTATATTATAATTGTCAAATATGTTTTAAATAAGCAGTTTTAGGACATTTTTTTTAATAATAAAAATAATTTTTTAGGATGTTTCAGATGAAAGAATGGGTAATTTGTGACAAACATTTAGTTTTGTTACCTAAGAAAACAAGGGAATGAATATTCATTAAATGCAAAGGAGGCTGAGCGAGGATAGGATGGAACATTTAAATGTTTGAATATTCAAATATTTAATAATGGAATTTAACACAATATATTAGGTTGTTTTAAACACTGAGAATGGTTTCTTATTGGTTTTAATTAATCAGTGGTAGTATAAATATAGGAAATTAAAATGCACTGGTCATCTGATGAAGTTGAATGCTATAAGACGAAAACGCATTTTTTTATGTTTCAAGGCGTTTATGGTTTTTGTGTTTGTATTGGTTGCTTCTACATTTGTGGCTTAACTAAATGAACTAGCAAACATAATTTTCATCTCCGCTCCATTTTCTTGGCACCTTTTGGGATTTCCATTCTGTTCACCATATGTATCTGGAGCTTTCTCCCCAGGTCTCTGCTGAAAAATGTCTACCTTACGACCCAGTCAGACTTTCCCAGTAAACAAATGCCAAATAAATAAATAAATAAATACATGTGTCTGTATAATTGCAGTAATCCATAACTGTGCATGGGTATATCAGGATTTACCCACAGTTGTTTTTGCTCAATCACTCAGGCTTCATCCTCGTGCTCAAACACACCATCCATGATATAACCTTGCAGAGTTGTGAATTATTGCTTAATTATTTAATAGTCCAAGTAACTTTAGCACATGCTCTCACCTTAGGAGTATGTGATGCACATCTGGAACTTACTGCATTTATAAAATATTATATTATTTAATGTTAAAACTATTTGTGAATATTTTAAAGCAAAATTATATGGAGACAAAACCTTAATTTATTTGCAAAAAAAAAAAAAAAACAGATCCTTGCTTTGTCATCATTTGTTTGGCTTGTGCTGATGTCTAGTAAAGACAAAGTTTGTAATAAAGAGTAATAAAGTGATACATATATTACTAACCTATATCCATCTCAGTGTGCTTACAATGAGATCAGAAAGCCTTGTACGTTTTACTATGAAAAGATTAGGATTGCTTATCTCTGTTTGGGTTAACACTAAGTGTGTGCAAGGAAGAAAAATTTAGGACTAATGTCCTTGTTTACTAATTATGTGAGTTATACCCTAGTTTACTGAGTGTGTAAGCTCCGAGTTGGTTATAAAAGGTGAAGGAGTGTGGGGTGAAGGGGAACAGTGGCTACATTTACCCTTTTGTAACAGTGGCTGAATGCATATAGGATATCTTATAAAGACTCTTTTTTTTATTTTCTGACTAGGAATTGAGCACTACTAATATGAAAAATAAATAGAAGAAGCCATAAAGTTTAGTAACTCATTCCTAGTATTAATTCATATCTTTTGCTTTTAAACCTGTTAATAAGTTTATGAAAAAAAATAAGAAACAAGATTAAAAAGAACAACACTGTTATACCAGATGTGTAGTTAAAATCTTGGTAACAGGATGCTATTCTAAGACATGCCCCCGGATTTACTAATCTTCCGTGTAAGACTAGATTAGTCTTGATTAGTCGTACATGGAAGCGCCAGTGTAAGAGTATGACAGCAGCACGCCATGCATATTAATGAGAGCGCACTGCCTCAACTCTAAAGCTTACACGGAGCATGGACGAGTGTAGGGGGTGTGTCGGACTGCCGAGCAGATCAAAAATCCATGCCCTTGCAAAGAAGAAATGCCGCAATTTTGAGTTACATGAGCGAGTCCGCTCACATGTGTACAGTGTAACACTACACTCCCCCATATGTTAAAAACTTACAAAATTAAAAATAAAAAGAATTTTTTTTCATCCGATATAGCTGCCCATAGTTGCACGGGTTTGCCCATTGCTTAGCTACAGTTAGCAGCTTAGACACTAGAAGAAGATAATAAGAAAAATATATGCAAATTAAGCAACATAGCAACAGCGTAGTGGTTAGAGCCTTTGCACAAACAGGAGGCATTTCTGGTTTGAGTCCCAGTACTGCACGTTCCATTTTCTGTGGGAAATCTGTATACAAAAATATTTCCTGACATTTTTTATGTATAAGTTTTGTAAAAAGCATTGAAATGTTAAATGTAGTAGTGAACAAATTATATATATATATATGAAGGTGAAATGGTTATGCATTCTGAGGCATGAGTACCCTATGTTAAGCAATATAAAGCACTGCTAAGCACATTTTACCATTACTGAGCATATTTAAATACAATTGCTTGCAGCTGCACACCACGCTAACCAGCGCAGCCACAACGTATTTGCATGTAGCTGCACACCGCGCTAACCAGCTCAGTGTCGGGCAACCTCGGGCAAAGTTGAACAAAGTCAGGTAAACACGCTCAAACCTGCTTTACTGTTCCTTAATCAGCCAGGTCTGCCCAGCAGGAAAATAAAAAGCAGTGACAGGGCGCGAACTCAGGATACTGTGCACTATAGACACAGTACTTAACCACTAAGCCATGACAGCATTTCACAAACATGCACTTTCAACAGAAACATATCTATCAAAGGAATTTTAACCATTGCGAACATCAGCTAAGCAGGCGTGCCTACAGTTGAGTTTTCCCAAAACTGGCCAATCACAAATAAGTGTGGGAAATGAGGTATATTTAAGCTCTACAGGCGGGAATACTTGCTATAACTGGTTGTAGCTTCCTTCTGCAGTCAGCATGACTGGTGTTGAAGGCACTCGATTTAGAGTGCAGTGCTGGGGCATCCAGGAGTCCAAAATTATGGTTTGGTTCCTTGTCCTCAATCATGAGGAAAGACTCCTGCGGGGCCAGTACCAGGATACCAAATATAAAACAGAGGCCTGGAACAGTCTTGCCCATGATCTCACCAGTGCCACTGGTGTTCCTTGGACTGGTGAGCAAGTCAGGCACTATTATTCTGACCTGAAGCGATGTAGAGAGGATCAACTGGACCAGTGGATCCAGGAATCCCGTACGATGCGTAATGCCACAGTACTGAGTAAGTAGCCATTGTATTAAGTAGTTAAGAATTGCTATGCTTGTCTATACTACGGAAAGGTATGTCTCAATATCACTGCATTCACTTCACAGCTGCAGGTGGCCGGGCTATGAACCAGCAAGCCCATGAAGATAGGCTGCAAAGGCTGCATCATGAGGCAGGTTAGTAATTATTCTGCATGTACTGTTATAGAAAATAAATGAGAGAGCCTTCAAAAAGTCTTTTAACCCAATAAATAAAGGTGTAATAATCCTTTAATAAATGTATGATTCATGGAGTGTGTCTATGTCATTTTCTTTGATATGTTGTTGTACTGTTGCATTCTACAAATAATAGTGTTGTATTAAGCAGTGTCAACCCACACTTGGGTAGGCCTATATAACATGGATGAAGGGAGTGCCAGTAGCTTGTATGCATATGTACAGCCCTCAACTGTTGGTTCATGGCCAGCATGTACAGGTTAATCTGGCACATGAGTAGCTTGGTATTGTGTTCCCCAGAAATGTCAGTGTGATGCCAGAAATGTAGGGAGCTGTTAACATATAACTGATACTTTCACCTGAACATATCTAGATGTTTATATGAAAGTAGATCTGTCAGTGTACCATCTTAGCAGTAGTGTGTGTGAACAACTCTCAAAATATGTTGCAGTAACATCTGCATCTTGGGCAGTTTGTATGTAAGATACAGCTCATGTTTATAATTCTTCTTCTTCTTCTTCTTCTTCTTTCAGCTTTTCCTGGTTAGGGGTCGCCGCAGTGGATCACCTGTCCGCTCATGATTAGCAGTGGAGTTTTACAGTGTCGAGTTGCCAGCCCGGTGCCCAACCTTCCACAGAAGGCACACACAAGCACCCACACACGCCTAGGGCCAATTTAGAGTGGCCAATCCACCTACAGCATGTCTTTGGGATGTGGGAGGAAACCGAAGCACCTGGAGGAAACCCACGCGACCACAGGGAGAACATGCAGACTCCGCACAGAAGGCATCCCAGCTGAGAATCGAACCAGAGAACCTCTTGTTGTGAGGCAGCAACACTAACTGCTGCACCATCGTGGCTGCCCACAGCTCATGTATATAATGATCTAGTAAAATCCAATTGCACAATATAAGGACATTGGGTAGTGTAATAATACATGTAAGGGACATATAACTGCAGTTAATAGGAATGTAGTGAAAACTAGAAGGATATATAAGTTGTTAATTGAGCTATCTTTTCCCACCCTACTGTATTGTGCATAAAGAATGGAATTCCACACCTCAATCGGTATGTCTAATCTCAAAACATTTGTTGGGACATATGTCCTACTGGTTTATAAATATTTGCATTTATTTCTATGTATGTGCCCTGTTAAAATACCACAATATTGGTGGCCTGTTGCCATCAATTCAACCTGCATGCTGTTGTAATGTCAACTATTGTTCTATATATACATGTGTTATGCTTGCTTTTCAACTGTTGAAAATCTGGTGTGTTGGTTTAATGGGAATACTTCTGTATGCTGTTATAACTAATTGGGAATACTGTTGACTGTTACTAACCCATATCTTTATTAAACTCTCCAAAACATAGTTCGTATGGGAAGGCCGGTCCCAGCGGACCCACCTGTCCCACCTCAGCTGGCCATGGCACCTGGAACCAGCAGATCTGGTGCCCAGCCTGGGACCTCCTCCTCCGTTGGCCCTGCACCACCTTCGGGTGGAAGCACTGCAGGGGATGGGGCTCACCCCCCCGTGCAAGCATGGGCGGAGGGGCACCTATCACCCTTCGATTGGTCTGGGCTGTGGTACGTAGAGAGATTGAACGTTCTGTTGCAGAACCTCTAGGCCAGCTTGAGGCCCAAGTGGTGCAACTCCCGGGTCAGCCTGCCCCTCCTACACAGCCCCCAGCACAGCCACCTTCTGGGCCTTGAAGGTGCAGTGGTGACTACCCATGGGTGGCGACCTCAGTCCCACTGTTTCCATCTGGGGGCTCATGGGCTTGCGATTTCCAAACATCCCTCCCCATCAAAGGTGTTCACCCACCACGTGTCATATACTGCCACTGTATGCGTCTTGTTTGTCTTGTCTACCTCCTCAACCTACCTCTCCAAATATACCTACTTCCCCTACCCCACATTCCACTCTCACCTGAAAAAAAAAGGGTAATCTGCTCCCAAAAAAAAATAATTACGCCCCATACATAGCTGCCCATTTTGCACACATGTCCATGGACACATGAAATGTTATTTAAATGGCATTACAACATACTTTGTTGTCCTCACCCCTCTCTCAGGGGTTGAAGGGTTCATATCTACCTTCAAATTTATTGCATATGCACAGCTGTTGAACAAATGGGCAGTTATGGACCTTCCCTACACCCGTCCTGCACATCCTGAGCTATTTTCCATACTGTCTTTCCCTCTTTGTGCCCCTTTTTCAGCACTTTCCTATCTCCCCATTTTTCTTTTCTTTCAAAGAAATTAGCACGTGGGTGAGCAGGAGTAAGCACTATTAAGCAGTAGTTAGCGGGTTTGCGCTTGTTTGTGCTTGGCTAAGCAATGTGCAGCATTGCGCAAACCTGCTTACAACTGCTTAAAAGTGCCTTAGTCACTCTGTATGCGAGGGCCCTTGTTCTGCTCAGGAGCAAAATAAAACACCTCTGTAAATCTCGAACCCCAGACCTTGCACACACAACATGAAGTACCACTAAGCCACGGTAGATATACATCAAGTTGGTGCTTAAATAATTATATCATGCATCAGAATGAGTGAATGTAAAGGAAATGTAGGAATACCATACCACACAACTTGTACTGCGGATGTTGACCAACAGTTGTTGTGGGATTACATTACATGAATGTGATAAGAGAAGCAGCCATTCTAGCAGGAAATAATGTTACACTATCACTTTACAACCTCACACAGTATCTCAGCAGGACAAACATTGGCATATCTGTTTAGGGCAGAGGCAGAAACACAGAGGCATATTAGCCTTTCTGCTGTTACACACTGTACAAATAGCTTTGGAAGGAGTTTCAGAAGCATACCCTTATGTAGGAATACAACACTGAAATACAAATGGATGTAGCCATGTACTGGTAGCAACCAACTGTAAGAATGCCATTGCTCTATTGCTGAAAAGACCTGTGTGGTGCACAGACAAAAAATAACAGGCTATTCTCTGGCTATCATATGGATAGGTCCACTGTTGGGAATTACGCAGACAGACTACTTGCCTTGATAAACTAACATGTACACAGCAACCCTGTAAGTCCAGAAAGATAAAATACACACAATACTACTTACACTGTCTGGACTTCTGCAACCCAACCCAAATGTAGAATATACCTGTGTGTGCAGGGTCTACCATGGATGTAGGTAAGCATACTCACTGTACTGAAATGTGTCCAGTTTGTCTGAGCAGCTCGTGCTAATGTCACTAAAAAAGCATAAACTGTTTAGAACTGAGTAAATGAATATTCACAGTATAGCAGTTCACAGACAATTCTTGAATACATCTCTATAACTATCTTTGTATGGCAGTTAATTGTAACAGTTGAAAAGAAAGTACATCTTTCCATGTATCTTGGGGTAGCATTTTGAGGGATGAGTACATTTCTACACTGACAAGTGGGTACTGGAAGCAGCAACATTAGGTCTGAGTACAAAACGTAAATCTCTGGCTACACCCCTGGCTTCTGATATAAGAACTATGCCAACCTTCTGTCTTAAACAGCGATGTCCACACTAACAAGGATGGTCGCCATCTTGGAAAGCTGAAAGGGCCACACCTACATGAGTCAGCAATTTATAGTACTGGGTTGCTATGACAGTGATTACTGCAATTACTACACAGCAGGCTGCATGCAGTTAGCAAATGGTGGCCACTAATTGGTGCAGAGGCCATCACATGCTCATGTACAAATTCCTACAAAAGCAGGCTGCAATCTCTGCCAACAAGCTCAATCACTCTATTGGAGAGACTGACAGAGAGAGAAACAGAAAAGGAAAAAGAAATATTACCAAATTATACAAAGGAAAGGTATGTGACATGTATTTACTGGCATGTACTAGATGTTATTGAAGAATAGTCTACATAATGTGAAACATTCATATGTGGCAGCAGTACTTCTTTATGCACAGATGTTCTGCTTAACTACTGCTATGGACAATACTGTGTGTACCTGTGGGCAGTGGGACATACCTGTGAAATGTGTAGCTCAGCATTAAATGTCAAAGATCTGATCCATGTTATTTGTGTTCTGTACAGTAGTGTGGCCAATGGCTGTTGGGGGGATTAGCGCTAACATTATATAAACATGGGTGTGACAGAACAACACATGCATGATAGTCATATTAAAGTGTAGATTAGCATTGGCAACTGCTGTAGCAGTCTAGTATGCTTATCTAGCATCTGTTGCCATATATACCCCCCCCCAATGTTAGTCTGTGTTAATATGTGACACCTGTTTGTGTTGCAGCAAGGCCCAATGGTTCAGCTGTGATGTCCAGGGACTTACAACAGTGTGGACCATGTGTGTGTATGCCACACACATAGAGAAATATATTTGTATCGTATATATTCACATCTGTATATGTGCATAGAGCAGGGGACATACTGCAACTGTTTGCGAAAGGGGGAGATATATATGTTGGTGAAGGTTAGTATGCACATATTTGTATGTAGGTTTTAGTGTGTGACAAACAAGACAGCATACAGTGCTGGTATATGACATGTGGTGGTTAAACGCTGTGGGTGGTTTGTTCAGTTTGCAATGTTGAAGCCAGTAAGGCCTGCTAAAGCTACCTGGGCTATGAACACCCTCAATGCATTTATCCCAAGAGTGTGCAGTTTTATTACATTACTGTACACCTTACATCCTTTGTATAATTGATATTCTCACTATGAAAGGTGAAATGTATATGTGCCTAAATATATATGTATATGTAGACAAATGGATGTGTATATATCTATATATATATATATATATATATAAAATATATATATTTATATATACTCAAGACACCTACATCTACTTGTTGCAATAGATTCTCTGTAATGTTGACTGACTGTGATGGTCAATACGTTTGTGAATACGTCAAAGATATGTCTCTGTAGGATAGCTTAGTGGGAAACTGTTTATGTTATGGTATTATGGGTCCTTGCTTTGATCCTAGCAAAAGCTGTGTATTCTGTTGCTAGGCAGAACAATTGCTATTGCATACAGTGTGATTAAGTCCCTTGGTTTTAACTAGGGTGTGTCTCATTGGAGGCTAAAGCACTACATCTATGATTATTGATTGGTACCGATGTTGAATGCAAATCCTGTGTGTACTGTAGTACTAATTGAAGCTCTGGGCCTGTACAGCAAAGTATGGTGCATGTCCACATTGCTTGCATCCACTGTTTTGTGTGGTCCCTGTATTCATCACAGATTACATTTCTCAAGATTAAGGTTGTGTAAGTACTGACACACAGTACTGTATAGTACACACTGAAAGCTTATCTGGTTGTCATACCTTTGTGTCCTGTAATTATGTCTGATGTGTGTATGGGTATGTCTGTAACATGTCCTTTGACATATGTGTGGTAATACATATAACTGCATATCTAGCAACATTCATAGTGTACTACAGCAATATGTGACCTATATTCCCAATTGTGCACATATTTTTGCCACGGGTTTGGAATTAACAAGTTGTGTGGTATAATAGTAATATATTTACTGGACCTTACACTGATTGTGATGGATGATATATTTCTTTACACATCAGCTTGATGTATATCTGCTGTAACTAGGTGGTGCATAGTGTTGCATACAGTGTGCCAGGTACTCTTGTATAGTCTTATATAGTGATTTCATTTTGTTGCTGTGCATAACATGGTTCATTAGATAGAGAGTGAGCAAGGCACTTTTAAGCAGTTGTGGGGTGAGCAGTGATAAGTGGCAGTTACAGTGTTTCACTCTCGGTTAACTTATAGGTTGCTATATATGGCAGTTTAGTGATAGCTGTACTGTATAATGTTAAATGTGCCATATGACTTGCTCAGACATATTTTTGTATTTATGTCTTCCAGGGATCATGGCCCACCACAGGAACTAGAGTTACAGTAGTGCTGAAGATTATATCATTACTAGCAGTATGATTCAGCACTACCGTCTCATGTTTTCATGAACCAGCCAGGACCAGCAGGAGCGTACTTCAATGTGGCAAGATGTTGTCCACAGCGTCAATGAGGTAGGCCTGCATAACTGGACATATGAGCAGGTATGCCACCACTGCAGTGATCTTCTCAGACATGTCCATCAGCCTGCCGCTGATGTGTGTAGACAACAACCTGCAACAGGACGTGGTGTTAATATCCATCCCCCCCTCACCAGAGTGGAGGAGATTCTCATGAGCCTGGTGGCACCTGCCCAACAACAGCAGCAGACATACACCATGATGGAGGTTGGAGCCACCCAGCAAGCACACATGGAGCATGCAGGTAACATGGCATATCTGTAGACTACTGTTATCTGCATTGGTAGATCATGCATATGTGAGATGTGGAGTGTGTCGTTCAAAGATGTGGAGACTGTTGTTGTGCAATACTGATCATTTGGAACATAATCTGTAGCCCTGTGAATGTAAACTGTTGTACTGTAAGATTGCCCAAACACACAGTAGCAATGCCTGTCTCATCTCTATGTAGGTACCTCTGAGGTGACATCAAGGCAGTGGACAGATGCTGGTGAGTGTGTTCTACATTTATTATTGTAAATAAAAAGTGCATGTCATAGTTAAGGTGTAGGCCATGTACACATGTAACGCACCCACCCATACCACATGCAGTGCATGTTTGGTGTAAGAGCACGCACATCTCACTAATGTGATTAGCTGCCTCAAACACATGCAGTACCCAGACCATCTCAAACAAATGTGGCTCGACTGTAGTGACCATTGGATAGGCACAGTTGATACTCAACATACACATAACATACACATCTATGTCATACACAGAGCATTTTAACATGCTACACATAAAGGATTTCCAAACCCTCTGTAAAGACACACTCCAGTATCCAAAATCTTATCCACACATTACACATAATATACCTGAGGGGTAGAGGCCTATACTGGGGCATTTAAACAATCTGTAACACACTACAAATTCATGTCAGGGAATGCTCCTTATTGGCCTCCTTACAAACTCACGTAACAACTGGTTGTGAAATGGTGAATTTAGCCAAGGTAGTACAGTTAGCCCATCCAGTTATTGTAACCACAGTACTACACATTGCTACACACCATATGCACCTCTAAACAGTATGCATACCAATCACCATTTACACAACTGACACATATATGTCTTGTGATGCTATTGAGTGGCTAGGTCATATGACACATATTGGGTATGTGTAGTGTTTAAATATGCAGTTGTGTTTTAGCATGCCATATCATGGATGAGACTGGCATGTCCACGATATGATCTACACTCACCATAAGTACCGTACATTGGGTATGTGGCCGAATGGTGTTCCATCAATTATCCATGCACCACTGATGATGATGTGTGAATACTCATCATGAATATGATAAAAATGTGTCCACAATTATTTGCTAAAGACATGGAGGCTGTAATCAGCATTGGATACCTATATGACCCACACATACACATCCAGCAATGGTATGTACACCTGTGAGTTATGGTGCACAGTACATCACAGGGTTATGAATACCTGCACAGCAATGTTGTGTCCATGTATGCATTGTGTTCAAGGGGAAGGGCCATCACCTAATAACAAAACACATGCAGCGCCATGTATACTGTTAGTAACAAGGACTGACTACACTTGCACTGCATGCTGTTGAGCAACACATGTCCTGCATGCAGACATGTGTGATATGACTGCTTTGCTTGTGATACTGTACCCCACCATCACCTGCTATTGTGTATGTTCTGTGATTGCTGGTGTTGTGTGTGTCTACTTTCGGGAGGAGTGTAGTTTTGTGTGTGTGCATGTGCGCATGTGGTCTGAAGTCATGTTCAGGTCTTAAAGTGTTTCATGTTTTCCTCTCTCAGGTGACAAGGTGGGGCTGGTTCAGTACAGCAGGAAACCTGATGTCACTGAGACAGACAGTGATCATGAGGATAGGTGTGTTGAGGCACAGGCAGGTTTGTCAGGGTCTGTTGTTGGGCCACCAATTGACAGTACACAAGTTTCCACCTCATCCATGCACACAGTCATACTGCCTGTACATCCATCATCACCATTGCCCTTAGCTGAGGGACAGTGTATGGTTGGCACTGGCCATGACAGTGTGGTATCTATGGCACATGCAAAAGGACACAGCAGCCATAGCCAAATGTCTGGAATGGTACCACATAAGCAGATGCCCAGAGGTTCTCATCAGAGCACTGCTGGGCATCATGCCCCTGGCAGATGTGCCACACCTCTTTCTACCACACGCATGTTCCAGGCTGTCATGGAGGCACAGACACAAATGGAGCGGTACACCAGACAGGGGCTAAAGGCACAGAGGGCTCATTAAACCTCTGTAAATGACAGTATCCATGACCTAGCAGGTGCCATACATAACTACACTGAGGTCATTGATAGACATTGGGGTGAGACATTGGATGTCCTCCACAATGTCATGTCCATGTGTCAGGACAGTGCGGGACAGTTGAGACGTCAACGTGGATGTATGTCAGCAACATCACCAGCTGGAGGTCACCGTGGATGTCCAGCAAGTCACAGCCGCTCCCGTAGTGCCAGTACCAGCCCCAGCAATGTTGGGGGGGCTGTCCATAGACCGTCCTAGCAGACCACGTGCATGTGGCTCTGGCCAATCCCAGCAGGGACCTGGATCCAGTGGACATTTGTCAACCTCTTTGGATAGTACCCAATCTGGATTAGTACCTGATATTGTCTATAGCACCCCTGCCAGGCACAGGTTCCATATCCATGGCCAGAGATGATCTGTAAAGCCTGCCAGGTACAGTCTGTAGCTGTCTCACAAATCCCTGTATAAAGCAGCCACATGGTGGAACTGTGTGCATGCAGACACACACACATAAACCAGAAACCTAGGGCAAACACATACCCCACACACGACATCAACATTGGGCCATAACAGTACTCATGGCCCACACACACACATCGATTGTATGGCTCAGTGTAGGCCTCTGGCAGACCAACAACACACCCTGTGCATATGATGAAACCTGTGCCACCTCCTGTCATCTGTAACATTGATGCAGGAACAGGCTAACATGGTGCTGATGCACAGGGTGACTTTAATAAAGTATAGCAATGGTCGGATGTGTAGCATGTTGTCAGCAGTAAATTGTAATGATATCCTTGAAGGTGTAGCTGAGCAGGCATGATGCATTAAAGCTGTAATTAGCAATGTTGTATTGCTTTCACCAGTGTTTATTCCAATTCTGTTTTGTTTGCCCATGTGCCACTTGGCTGATGTGTGTAGTTGTGTCAGCATGCATTATACAGTGGACATGAAGTGTGGGGTGTGTGCAACACATGTTTGCAGGTGTCCATTTGTGAACATGGTGGAGGTGCACTGCCTGCATGTACATGCATATTGGACACATGGGCAGGGTGACATGCCCTGTATTGGCCAGTGTTAACACTCCATAGTTTCTATTGGTGGCCAGTATGCATTGTACTACACACATTTTGGAACTTGAGTACGCATGTGTGTGTATGACACTGGTTGATTGGTTGATACTGTGCTGTGGGTGATGCTGTTGTTGGTATCTGTCATTGGTTTGCATTATTTAGGTTTATACTGTCCCAGCTGCATAATCCTTTAGTAATGTACACTGTTCACCTAAAGGGTTGCATGGACCGTGCTATCACAAACACAAGAAATTCTCACTTATAGAGTAAAAGTACATTAGTCTCATGGACCCCTGCCATATACTAAATATATAATAGCAGGTGTGAAGTTGTACCAAAGAAGAGTTACATACCAAGAAGGGATAACCTCTCTGGTCAGTACTCATGGCCCTCTCACACACACACACACACACACACACACACACACACACACACACACACACACACACACACATGGAACTCATAAACAAAGACATTGGAGATCTCCAAACCCTGGACCCCACACAGTTTGGGTTTGTAAAAGGCAGATCATGTCTCCTAAACCTGATAGACTTCTTTGAAGTAGTCACCAAGGCCATGGATGAGGGTAAGGTGGTTCACACAGCCTATCTAGATCTCACCAAGGCATTCAACACCATCCCCCACTCTGGAATTATAGATAAATTCACTAAACTAGGTAAAATCCCTATGTCACAAGATGGGTTGCCAACTGGCTTACTGAAAGAACCCACACTGTGAAAGTAGCAGACTCCAAATCAGACTTCAGACAAGTGGAGTACCACAGGGTTCAGTCCTGGGTCCTCTCCTGTTTGGTATCTACTTCTCTGGAGTACAGGCTAACACAGGTCTTTGGCTAACTAAATTCACAGATGACTGCAAACTAGGAGCCATAATTGAAACTCCTAACGATGTGGACATCCTACAAAAGGGCCTCACTGAGACAGATGCCTGGTGTCAAAGACATGATCTCAAGCTCAATGCCAAAAAGTGCATTGTCATCCCCTTTGGTAAAGATTCTGTACCCATGAACTACCACATAGGTGGTAGTCTACTTAACACCGAAAGTGTGATAAGAGACCTTGGGACACAGGTGGATAGTAGCCTCTCCTTTGATAATAACATTGCCAAAGTGGTCAGGAAATCCTTCTATGTGGCACACCTCATGACAAAAGGTTTCTCATGCAGAAAAAAAGAGGTCATTGTTCCCCTCTACTCATCACTCATTAGACCCATTATAGAGTACAACGCCCCTTTTGGTATGTACCTCATAAGACATCTACAACAACTAGAAAGGCCACAAAAATACCTCACAAAGAGGATTACTGGCCTCAAACAGATGCCCTACGCAGACCGTCTCAAAAAACTCCAGCTTTACTCAGTCGCATATCACCTACTCAGAGGCGATCTCTGCCTAACATACAAAGCTATGTCAAACCCAGAGCTGTTGGACATGCTCCACTTAAAGAAATCCCAATCCCTCTGAGCTACACTCTCTAGGGACCTAAACCTTGTCACCACAATAAACAGAACATGCTGGAGGGATAGATTCCTGACCCAGAGACTTCCCATACTCTGGAACAGACTCCCTATCTATGTCAAACAGAGCTCCTCAATAGCACTCTTCAAGAAAAATCTTGATGATTGGATGGGTAATAGGAAATTCACCCCGGGGATCACTTCTGTGGTTCTGCTTGACAGGGGCACAGGAAAATAATTTTCTTGGGTGGCGAAAGCCAGGGTACATTTTTGGCTGGGCTTGTATAGGCCCTAGGGCCAATAGCCTGGTACCTACCTATGAACCTATGGTCAGTATCATTGGGAAAATACAAGCCTTCATTAAACATACAAGGCAAGCTTCAAAATACAAAATGGCAAGGATTCCAAAGACAACACTATATCTTTCTTTAGTGTTGTTTACAATCTACAGAGGAAATCACAGATCGGGTCACAGTTAATGTAAATGTTCACAAAGTACACTTATCTGACTGACATTACCAATTTCTTGTCAGACAGTTTGAATGAGGATTTCACCACCCTGTCTTTACACAAGGGCCACATTTTCAGACCTGAAGAATGTAAAACCTGATGATTCACAGACACTCTAGTTAAAACATCTCTTTACCAAAGTCCAAACCACAGTGGCAATGGTACTGGGCAGTGTCCCTGGCTGTGTTATGCACAAGCTGACATATTAAGTCACCACTCACCTAAACACTCTGTCCAGATGCAGCCTTTATACAGGTTACATACTTGTGGAATGATGCACGGTAATGGTGTTCACAGTTCACAAGGGTTGAGCTACAACGTCTTCTTTTTCTTCTCTTTTCAGATGCTCCCATTAGGGGTCACCACAGTAGATCATCTGTTTCCATTTCTTCCTGCCCTCTGCATCTTGCACTGTCACACCATCCACCTGCATGTACTCTCTCACCACAGCCATAAACCTCATCTTAGGCATTCCTCTTTTCCTGTTACCTGGCGGCTTCATTCTTACCATCTATTTCACAATATACTCTGCATCCCTCCTCAGCACATGTACAAACCAACTTAATCCTGCCTATCTGGCTTGGTCCACTAACTTTCAAACCTGGGCTGACCCTCTAATATACTTATTCCTAATCCTGTCCACCCTCGTCACACCCACTGCAAATGTTAACATAAATTGATTAAGGGTAGAACTACAACAGATCCTGGAAGCTCTCACCCTATAAAGCCAGACAAATGTTATCTGGAAGGCTATGGAGCACAGCATTATGGAACTCATTAACAGAGACATTATGAACCTGCAAACACTGTACCATACCCACATAGGTTCTCTAAAGGCCAGATCATGGCTCCTACACCTAGTAGACTTCAAGCCAGTTAACAAGGCTATAGGTGAGGGTGGGGAGGTCCGCACAGCCAAGCTATAGCTCACCAGCAATTCATACCCATCCCACATTCTGGTATTATACATAACCTCAACAGACTCACCATAAACGATTGTTAGATGAAGGATTGACAACTGACGCACATATGTAGGACATACAGTATCATTTGCAGCCTCCATGTACAATTCTATGCCAGTAACAAGTGGTATTCACCTGCACTCAGTCCTGGGACCACTCCTGTTTGGCATATAGCTTTCTTAGGTAAAAGCAAACACAGTAGGGGTATGTCTGCCCATGTTTGATGAAAATGCATACTATGGGCTATACTTTATTCTCCAGATGACACACATCCTCCAAAAGGGTATCACAGAGACAGATACCTGGTGTCAAACTCATGCTGGAAAGCTATAAGCCAAAGAAAGCATAGTTATCCACTTTTAGAAAACAAAGTATCCCTAGAGTATCTCATAGGTAGTAGCACCCAAAATGTGGAACGGGTACTAATGTATACATAGAGCCATGTGTTTAGCCATCTCTCCTTTGATAATCACATTACCAAAGGGTTTTGGAAATCCCTCTGTGGAGCACATAAGCAATAAAGGGTTTGCATGCAGATCCACAGAGGTTGTTGCACACCTATAATGATTAGTCATCTTTGCCAGACTTTGCTTGCTTTGGAACAGGATTCAAATATACCTCAAGCATAAACCCTCACTCACACTCTTCAATAGAAACCGTGAAGAGTGGATGTGAAACAGAAGATGTAGCCCAGGGATCACTGCAGTGGCTAAGCTTGTCACAAGCATACAGAAGTTACCGAAGGTCTGGAAAGTGCCAACATGCTCTGGCAAAGATAACAGATGCTTTCATGGAGAAAGCAGAGTACCCACATATGAAATAATTGAGGTCACATGTATGTAAATGGCTTTGCCCCACAGCTACCTTACATGTGTAATGCACATACAGTTGTCATTGTGATATGTCATACACTAGAAAAATCAAAACCCACTCCACATTGACCAACGGTGTCACACACACACACACACACACACACACACACACACACACACACACACACACACACACACACACACACACACACACACCTGGAAGTGCGAGATTCAAACTCCTTCCTAACTACATTATGATACTAGAGCAGTATGCATTTACACAACGCGCTATACACATTATTGGGATTTCACCTTTCCACAGGTATATTTGTAGGATGGTGACATCAGCAGACTTGACAAAGATGAGTATACCACTTTTAAGGAGTGTGAGTAGTCTCCAAAAAGGTTGCTCCTCCCCAGGGAGGGAGACACACACACACACACACACACACACACACACACACACACACACACACACACACACACACACAGTTGGCAAGTGCAGGATTCAAACCCCTACCTAACTACATTATGATACTACAGCAGTACGCATTTACACAACACGCTATACACATTATTGAGATTTCACCTTTCCACAGGTATATTTTTAGGATGGTGACATCATCAGACTTGACAAAGATGAGTATACCACTTTTAAGGGATGTAAGTAGTCTCCAAAAAGGTTGCTCTCTCCCCAGGGAAAGACACACACACAAACAGTTGGCAAGTGCGCGGTTCTTAATCCAAACTAAGTATGTCTTTACACTTCAGCAAGCGATATGGAGTTACAGGGTGCAATACAGACATTACTTGCTGACAGTTTGCCCAAAGGTTTTTTTCACATTTGCTAACCTCAGCAGGCTTATCATACTAGGTGTATTGTATGCATAGGCCATGACCATTTCATATAAGGGTTGATGCACCACATGCTGGCATACACAGGGTCATACTGGTGGCTAAGCTCTGTCAACCCAATACTGGACAATACAGTCAAGAGCAGTAGGGTTACACAACCACAACACCAACAGTCTCACATAGACCTACAATATAAGCACCAGCAAAACACACACATAAATACACATTACCATACTCGGAGAATACAAATATTAATCTGAAAAAGAGAGAGTGTCCTCCTAAGCAGACAAACAAACAACATGCACCTCCAAGCACACGCCAGAAAACACATAATACACCAAAGCAGTGTGCCTCACAACAGGCCCTAAGGCAAAAAAACATACCCAACACACTAGTAATAGGTGACTCCGTAGTCAGGCACACAGATGTTCCACTCACTCGGCTGGACAAGGGGAAGGTTACTGTCAGTTGTCTGTCAGATGCTATGATCCTCCACATAGCACTTACATCACTCCAGAACAGGTACATATATGACGTGTTCTTTGTACATGTCACTGTGAATGATCTGAGACATACCTCCCAGGACAACATGACAAGAGACAGATAGTAGCTCTATTATCATGTAGCCCAGGCTGGTATGACCCTGACTTTGAGTAGCATCTTACCTTCACCTACATGATACTGCAACATAACAGAAAGAAGATAAAGTTTAACAATTGGCTGAGCTTCTGGTGTCATTCAAAGGGGATCCAGTCTCTGTCTGCCTGTGATGACATGATAGACAAGCCTCGTTGCTTTGCTAGAGATGGTTTGCATCTGTCACCCCTATGCTTCTGAATACTGGCCAAGGCCCTTGCTGTCCCCATATTACTTTTCTTAGGCAAGGCTCAAAGGTTCATAGGTAGGTACTAGGCTATCAGCCCTGGGGCCTATACAAGCCCAGCCAAAAAGGTACCCTGGCTTTTGCCACCCAAGAAATTTATTTTCCTGTGTCACTGTTGAGCATATTCACAGAAGTGATCCCCGGGGTGAATTTCCTATTTCCCGTCCAATCATCAAGATTTTTCTTGAAGAGTGCTAATGAGGATATAGATAGGTAGTTTATTCCAGAGTATGGGAAGTCTCTGGGACAGGAATCTATCCCTCCGGCATGTTCTGTTTATTGTGGTGACAAGGTTTAGGTCCCTAGAGCGTGTAGCTCGGAGGGATTGGGATTTCTTTAAGTGGAGCATGTCCAACAGCTCTGGGTTTGACATAGCTTTGTATGCTAGGCAGAGATGACCTCTGAGTAGGTGATATGCGACGGATTAAAGCTGGAGTTTTTTGAGACTGTGTGTGTAGGGCATGTGTTTGAGGCTGGTAATCCTCTTTGTGAGGTATTTCTGCGGCCCTTTCCAGTTGTTGTAGATGTCTTGTGAGGTACATACCAAAAGGGGCGTTGTACTCTATAATGATTCTAATGAGTGATGAGTAGAGGGGAACAATGACCTCTTTTTTTCTGCATGAGAAACCTTTTGTGATGGTGTGCCATGTAGAAGGATTTCCTGACTACTGTGGTGATGTGATTATCAAAGGAGAGACTACTGTCCACCTGTGTCCCAAGGTCTCTTATCACACTTTCAGTGTTAATATACTACCACCTATGTTGTAGTTCATGGGTACAGGGTTTTTACCAAAGGGGATGACAATGCACTTTTTGGCATTGAGCTTGAGGCCATGGCTTTGACACCAGGCATCTGTCTCAGTGAGGCCCTTTTGTAGGATGTCCGCATTGTTAGTAGTTTCAATTATGTCTCCTAGTTTGCAGTCATCTGCAGACTTCATTAGCCAAAGACCTTCTGTGTTAGCCTGCACTTCACACTTCAGAGAAGTAGATACCAAACAAGACAGGACCCAGGACTGAACCCTGTGGTACTCCACTTGTCACTGGTCTGAAGTCAGATTTGGAGAGTGCTACTTTCAGTGTGGGGTCGGTCAGTGAGCCAGTTGGCAACTAATCTTGTGAAATAGGGATTTATTCCTAGTTTAGTGAGTTTACCTATAACTCCAGAGTGGGGGATGGTGTTGAATGCCTTGACAAGATCTAGATAGGCTGTGTGAACCACCTTAACCTTGTCTACGGCTTTGGTGAGTGCTTCAAAGAAGTCTATAAGGTTTTGTATATCAAAGGCAGTTACCATCCAAAGGACTCCAAATTGCAAACATGAAGAGACAAAGTATCCAAAAAGAAACAGAAGGAATCCACCACGATGATGAAACGTCTTTTATTGGTAAAACAGGAACAAGCGCTTTCACATACGACCAAGTATGCTTCCTCAGGTTATGTTTTACATCTCAAAATGACAGGTTTTTCTACAAAAGATTGGGCTAATTAATCATTCAATAAAGCAATTAAGCTTTATAATTAAGTAGTTAAAGCAACATTACTAAGACTAGCCTACAACATCATTTACTTACATCTGATATTGGCTTGTATTAGTCATGGAAAACCTTTTGTAGTTAAACAAGTCACTATAAAAACCAATGTATATTTAAAATGTATATAGTACTTGTTTTATAAAATTGAGATATAAATAAGACAACACTTAGAAGAACATTTATATAATCAAAGCACTACTTCATATTATTTATATATATATATATATATACTTATGTGTCAACTCAGTATGTGAAAGCAATATAAATCAATACAAATAGAACTCACAATAGCTTAAAACATTTCATGGTATCTAAAAACAGAATATATCTTTAACTTAATATAATGTTTAAAGATTCTATTTCAAATTATATATTTATGTATAGAAATATATATATATATATATATATATAAAATAATAATATATATAACTATGAATACTATAATTCATATAATAGAACTACTATATGTACAGTACAATATTTCTATATTCTTATTGCAACTTATAAAAAACATCTAGCTTATTAAACGAATAAATAAATAATGTCTAAATTTTGAATAAACATGACTAGTTAAAGGTTCATAGAAATAATAAAAATAGATATTGAAAACCACATGTAATAAAACTAAGATTAAACTCACATAAATTCATTACTAAAGGGCAACTTCTAGATAGAAAAGAACCACCAATGTTATAACTCTATATTTACATAATATAATATAGTAAGCTACTTATTAGCTAGATTTATTATCTTCGTGCTACTAGAACTGGTTTGATGCTAATGGTACTATTCAAACCTGGTGCTATGTGTGCTCTAAGGTTAAGAATCCAATCTAATTCTATCTTCTCAAGTAAGTTCATATTGTTACCACCTTTTCCCTATGGTTCAACTATTTGTATAACCCTAAATTTGAAGGAATGATCATGGAATATATTAACATGTTTGGCCAAAGCATTTGGAAGATTCTCCTTCCTGATGTCATATATATGATTATACATGCGGTTTTTAAGTCTTCTTGTAGTAAGACCCACATAATATCCTTCACACTTGGTACACATCTAAATATATTAAATTAGTGGTATTACAGGTAGCATATGTCGTAAAATTATATATGCAGTCTGAATCTGGTATTCTAAACTGGCTCTTGGTTAAAATTGAGCTGCACATATTACATTTCTTACATGGCCAAGTTCCTTGACATAACTCTGGTCTAATATTATTTAGGGGGTGTATAATTTTCTTATCTATACATAGCCAACGCTTTAAGTTCTTACTATTCCTATATCTGAAATGTGGTTTCATTCCTACGATCTTCTTTAGTTCAGGGTCTACCAATAGTACATTCCAGTTCCTTTTTATAATTTCCACTATATTATGATTATCATTTGTATATCTAATTGTAAAAGGCAAGAAATTTACTTTATCATCAGAATAACTTCTTGTAGTAGATGTGAACTCATCATTTTTCTTCTTATTTATCTTAGATTTATCATTAGTGGTCTTATAATCATAATTCATCACCAAACTAGCTTTATTTTTTCTTTTTCCTTCAATGGCAGAATTAATAATATCTAGTGGGTAACCTCTATCAAGAAACATCTGATTTAGCTGTTTCATTTGCTCATTTCTTTCTAAGGGAACTTCACACAATTTTGATATCCTATTCATCTGGTTCCCAACAATATTTGAAAAGATATATCTCGGATGCATGCTACTATGGTGTAAGATGACATTCTTCCAGCATGGTTTCCTGAATAAAGATGTAGTTAAAAGTCCTTCTTCTTTTTTAGTTATAGAGATGTCTAAGAAATCTACTTTTACTGACGAAGATTCTAATGTAAATTTTAGGAAGTTTGTAGTAGATTCAAGATATGTCACTAGGTCATTTAATTCTCTTAGTTCACCCTTCCATAAAATTAGTATGTCATAAACGAATCTTCTATATAATAGGATATTGTCCATGTGTTTACTTTTAAATAGATGCTTACATTCCCAAAAATACATCACGAGGTTTGCGTATGAATTCGCACAGGGGGTGCCCATGGCTACCCCCCATACTTGAATGTATATATCCTCCAAATATGAAAACACGTTATTATTCAAAATCAAATCTAGTAATGCACATATTAACAACTGTACATCATTACTAAGGGTCTTATCTTCATGTAACAACTCCCTAACTGCTTCCACCCCATATTCATTGGGTATAGCAGTAAATAGATTCCTAACATCTAATGTTGCCATAATAAAGGAGGGCTGTATGGCTCGTTCTTCGTTCAGTTTTTTAATATCTTCCAAAAGAGAAAAAGTATCTTTCAAAATTGAGGGTATTTGCCTAACAATAGGCCCTAACTTAGATTCCAAAAAACAGGATATTTTTTCAGTGGCCCATCCTTCCCCGGCTACTATGGGTCTTAATGGGGGGGGGGGTATATATTTTTGTGCATCTTTGGAAGTCCTTTTATAATAGGAATAATAGGTTCTGTTATTAGTAGATAATCATAAAGCTGTTTCGTTATTTGTCTACACATTAACATATCATATAGGCTGTCTTGAATTATATATATAATTCTCTTTATCCTATTTTCATCTATTTGCTCATATTTATCAGGATCATCAAGCATGTTCTTCATCAACTCATTATAAAAAGAAGTATCCAATAATGTTATACCCCCTCCTTTAGGTTATCTATCAGGTAGTCTATCAGGTTTAGGAGACATGATTTAACTTTTACAAACCCAAACTGGTTGGGGTCCAGAGTTTGGAGATTACCAATGTCTTTGTTTATAAGTTCCATGATGATATGTTCCATGGCCTTGCAGACCAGGCTCATCAGGCTAATGGGGCGCTAGTTCCCGGGGGTCTATGGTGGCTCCCCCCTTGTGTAGTGGGATAACCGTTGCTGTGTGCCATTCAGCAGGCACAAAGCCTGAGGTGAGGCTATGATTGAACATGGTACTTAGGTGTGGTGTCAGTTCATTCTGTAGTTCATATAAAAGGCAGCCTAGGATGTTGTCTGGTCCCATGGATGCTGTGTTCCTGGCTTTGGAGAGTGTGGTTTTCACGTGTGCAGCCATGCTTACAGGAACTTTGCATTCTTCAGGTATAGATATGGGCTCTTTAATGGGTGAGAGGGGGGTAAAGTTAGCACTGAACCTGTCTGTCAGGATGTTGGCAATATCAGTTGGGTCTGTATATTTAGTGCCATTGTACTTTAACTCAGAGCAGATCTGAGTGTTGTCATTGAGATTCTTGACAAAGATATAGAATGCTTTGTGGTTGTCTTTAGAATCAGTGGCAATTTTGTTTTCATAACTAGCTTTGGAGGATTTTATCAGGGATCGCAGCTTCTTACTGAGGCTGACCAGGGAGCTCCGCCAATCATGGGATTTTACTCTCTTTTGCAACAGTTTCTTCCTTCTGTTGTACAGTTTGTTTATGGCAGGGGAACACCAGATTGGCTTCCTTTTTTTAGAGGATAGCGTCTTGGTTCTGTTTGGGATAGCACGATCCATGCACTCATGTAAGTGCTTATAAAGTGCAATTGTGTAGGATTCAGTAGTCGTAACTGTATTGTCCATCTGCATGGGTGTCATGAAGTTCACCACTTCTGTCTTAAGAAGCGTGAAGTTGGCTTTGGAGAAATATTTTAACATGGTTTCCTTAATGGGGGGTGGGGGCAGAATGTGGATATGTGGGGTAATTAGCTTATGGTTGGATCGGACCAATGAGGCATTGACTGCAGGTTTGGAACACCAGTCACTCAGGACAAACCAAACCCCGTAACCAACACAAATAACCACAAAGTGAGCTAAATGCTACTCATTGCCAGAAGTCTCAGCCTCCAAGTGCACACACTCGAGGCACTTCTCAGTATGGAGAATATTGATAGCTGTGCAGTAACAGAAACCTAGTTCAAGGCTCCAGAGAGCACACCAGCACTACCAGGATACTACTCATTCCATACCTTCCAGCATCAGAACCTGGATCATAGCACATAGGGTGGGGATGTATCCATATTCTTCAAGGATACCTACACCTCTCTCTACAGGATATGTACCCATAGAATGTTGCACAGCAATGTTCTTCCCACTCCACAGTGGTGGGGCCACAAAAGACCCTTGGCATTCACGCTCTACGAGCCTGATGAGTCTGATCTGCAAGGCAATGGAGCCAATCATAATGGAAGTCAACAATAAAGACATTGGCAACCTTCACACAGTTGAGCACACCCAGTGTGGCTTCGTCAAATGCAGATCATGCCTCCTGAACTGGGAGGATTTCTTTGAGCCAGTTACCCAAGCTACAGATGATTGAAAGGAGCTCCACACAGCCTACCTATACCTCGCTAAGGCCTTTGACACCATTCCCTAGTCCGGTATCATAGATGAACTCACCAACCTGGGCATAAATCCATACATCACAAGAAGGATTGCAAACTGGCTCACAGATGGATCCCACAAATTAAAAGTTACTGGCTACATGTCAGACTCTAAACCGGTAACAACTGGTGTCCTCCAGGGTTCAGTCCTGGGGCCCCTCCTGTTTGGTATAGACTTCTCAGAAGTACATGCCAACACAGGAGGGTTGTGGTTGACTAAGTTTGCTGGGAACTGTAAAGTGTTTGCATAATAGATTCCCCGCATGACAAAAATATTCTCCAGAAGGGACTCTATGAGACAGATGTGTGGTGTCAGAATCATGGCCTCAAGCTCAATGTGAAAGAATACATAGTAATCCCCTTTGGTATCCACAAACTACCACATAGGTGTTACCCCATAAAAACTGACAAGGTAATAAGGGATCTGGAGACACAAGTAGATAGTCATCTTTGAAAGAAAAAGATGCCACGGCCGGACTGCAAAGAAACGTTTTTAAAAAACTTTAATTGAACCCTTTAAACGCTTGACAATAAAAATACGTTTTTCGTCCTGTTTGAATGCAGGACTTCTTCAGAAAACTCACACCATCAAAAATTTCAAAGTCTAGTATTTATACATTCTTTCTAAAAGCGCGCCAAATCTTTTAATTGCTTAACTTCTTAAAGAAATATACATGCTAACAAAAGAGAGACTGGACAACTTCATTTTACGTTAACATCTTTACAAATCCCTATATTCTAGATATGGGAAATGTTGCAACATGACCAACTTTCCTGATACCTATAATTTAATATTTTAATCTTTTAATGGTATATATACAAAGAACTGGATGTGTAGATGAAAGTAGAAATATATAGACATTTATATGTGTTAAAAACTGTGATACATGTATTAAGATATATATATATATATATATATATATATATATATATATACACACACACACACACACGCATGCACTCACACAGACACACACCTCAACCTTACCATATGCAAAATATAAAATATATAAAAAATAATATGAATATGAATGCATGTTATGTGATCATTATAATATACACGATATGTATAGTATATAAAATATATAAAATATGGACTATAATGTAATTAAATTATAAATATTATGTAATAATTATTATAATGTATGATAAATTAAAAGTACACTAATTATACTTTTATATATTTGTATATGTACGATCTTATACTTACATTTCGATCAACCCCTCCTGTTTGGTATAGACTTCTCAGAAGTACATGCCAACACAGGAGGGTTGTGGTTGACTAAGTTTGCTGGAACTGTAAAGTGTTTGCCATAATAGATTCCCAGGATGACAAAAATATTCTCCAGAAGGGACTCTATGAGACAGATGTGTGGTGTCAGAATCATGGCCTCAAGCTCAATGTGAAAGAATGCATAGTAATCCCCTTTGGGGAAAACAAAGTACCCACAAACTACCACATAGGTGTTACCCCATAAAAACTGACAAGGTAATAAGGGATCTGGGGACACAAGTAGATAGTCATCTTTCCTTTGACAACCATGTTGCCAAAGTGATTAGGAAATCCTATGTGGCCCACCTAATCAACAAAGGGTTTGCATCAGGATCAAAAGAGGTAGTGGTGGCCCTCTACTCTTAAGTCATCAGACCCATCATTGAGTACAATGCACCATTTTGGATGTACTCGACTAAGCATATCCAGCAGATGGATAGACCACAGAGGTACCTCACCAAGAGGATTACTGGCCTCAAACAGTTTTGTTATGCAACACAACTGGTAAAACTAAATCTGTTCTCCATTGCATACCGCCTGCTCAGAGGCACACTCTGCCTAACATACAGCCATGTCCAACACATAACTGTTGAACATGCTCCATCTAACGATAACAAAATTGAGTTGCACTACACACTCCAGGGATATGAATCTCATCACAACAATAAATACAACATGTTGGTGGGATAGAGTACCATCCCAGAGACTTGCCTTATTGTGGAACAGAGTCCCAATGTACATCAGACAGAGCCCCTCGCTGACACTCTTCAATAGGAACCTTGATGAGTGGAAGGGAAACAGACAATTCCCGTCAGGCATGACATCAGCAGCCCCACTAGAAAGGGGCTTAGGATACTAACTATTAGAACTAGGGCTTAGAAGACTAACCAATGGGGTGGTGAAAGCTGCATAACTTGCCTAGGCTAATATATGCCTTTGTGAAGATAGTCTACTACATACCTATCAACCTATGTGACAGGTACATGTCTACAGATAGTAGATGTGTACTTCATTGTACAGTCATGTTGTACAGTAGGCACATTCACCACATACACTGTAATGCTTACATATACTGGTGAATATTATGTACAGTGGGTGAGATGTGCACCTCATGTCTTTTGTGCCATTGGGATGTGTGCTGGGTGGGACAGTCCTGGATGGCTCCCTGTCACGGGCACCCACTTACACACATCTCTGCCCATCCATCTTTGGCTTATTATACTATGTTCTCCCTACATATATAGGTACATAGGTAGGTAATAGACTATCTGCCTGAAGGCATGTATTAGTATGGCCAGTGTGTGCAGCTATCACCACACATGGGGTTAGTTCCTTATTCCTCTGTAGAGCTGATGAAGTCATCCATGGTGTGACAGTTCAGTTTCACATACACTCATCAAGGCTCCTCTGGAAGAGTGTCAGCGAGGGACTCAGCTTAATGTAGGTTGGGAGCCTGTTCCAAAGCAAGGGAAGTCTGTGAGTTAGTAATGTAATCCTCCAACTGGTTCTATTTATTGTATGATGATTACATCCCTAGAGCATGTGGCACAGTGAGCTTGGGTTTACTTCAGATAGAGCATGTATATCAGTTCTGCATTGGACATGGACCTGTCTGTTGGGCTTGGGCAGAGATCACCTGAGTAGACAGTATGCAACAGAGTCCAGATTGAGTTACTTCAGTCTTGTTGTATGGGGCAACTGTTTGAGGCCAGTAATCCTCTTGTTGAGGTATTTCAGTGGTCTTTCCAGCTGTTGAAGGTGCCTAGTCAGATTCATCCCAAGTGTGCCATGGTACTCTCTGATGGGTCTGATGACTGATAAGTAGAGGGAACCTCCTTTGACCTACATGCAAAGACTTTGGCAATTTGTGGGAACACACAGCATGATTTTCTAACCACTTTGTGAATGTGTTTCTGAAAGTAGAGATGACTATCCGAGTGTCCCATAGATCCCTTATTATTACTTCCATATTTAGGTTGTTGGCACCTATGTGGTATATGTATGACTGTAGCTCGAGGCCATAATTTTGACACCACATCTGCCTGACTGAGACACTTATGTCTCTGTTGTCCCAAACATCGATTATGACAACCTTTTTGCAGTCATCCACCAACTTTGCTTACCATAGCCCTCATGTGTTTGACTGTATTTCTGAAAAAGTATACACCAGATAGGAGGGGTCCCAGGACTGAGCCATGGGGGACCGCAGTTGTTACCAGCTTACAGTCCAACAGGGAGACCACAATTCTTACCTTGTGGGATCTATCTGTACCCCAGTTGGCAATCCATCAGATGACATACGTGTTTATGCACAGGTTGTTGATTTTGTGGATACGACATGTGTGTGGGATGCTGGAAAATGGCTTTTCAAGGTCTATGTAGGCCATGTGGAGCTCATTTCATTAATGTATGTCCTGGGTAACTGCCTTGAAAGCTGTCTAGCAGGTTCAGAGACCATGATCTGCCCCTGACCAAACCAAAATGGGTAGTGTTGGGTGTTTGTAGGCTCCCAATAGCTCTGTTTATGAGTTCCATAATGATGGACTCCATGGCATTGCAGATTAGGCTTATTAGGCATATAAGACAATAGTTCCCATGGTCTGCTGTGCACCAACACTTGTGGAGTGTGCCAAACATTGCTGTAACCCATTCAACAGTTTCATATCCTGTACAGAGGGTGAGTCTCAACAGACTGTTCAGGTGCAGGATTTGTTTGTTTTGGAGTTCACATATCACAAAGCCAGGGACACCATGTCATCCCATAGACTCCGTGTTTTTATGTTTGGATAGAGCTGTTTAACCATTGTATATGTGATTTCTGGCTTTTCACAATCTCCAGGTATGGTAATGGGCCCTTTTGTCAGTGAGAGGGGGGTAAATATGTATAAACCTGTCTGACAAGATGTTGGCAATGTCAGTCATGTATTCATTTACACTTTGCACTGACTCAGAACATATGAGTTTACATTGATATTTATGACATAGCTAAAGAAAGCTTCATGGTTCTCTATGGATTCTTTGGCAATATTTTTGCCAGGACATGACTTGGATAATGTTAGGAGTGCTCTTTGTTTCTTGATGATACTGATCGGAGATTTATTGATCTTTGGATTTTCACTTTCTTTGAACAACTTAAGTACTTGTATTACATAGTCTGATTATGACAGGGGTCCAATATATTATATGGGTCTGTTTTCATATCACAGTCTGTACTGTTGCCTATCATACTGGCTTGAGGCATACCACTGTACTACAGACCTTAGCTTCCAATTACATGCACATTAGTTTGTGACTTCATAGCCTACCCAACCCACATCACACTGCCTGGCCTGCTGTTATCTGTCTGCATAGGCCTCGGGGGGAGGTTACTCATATGCCTCTTCAGAGGCCATGATACAGCATTTGTTTGTGTTTGCATTTGTCTACAATTGTCCTGCTGGCTGTGACTGTTAGGTATGTGACCCCCCCAACTGGTATGTGTGAGTGACTTAAGTTGTGTCCATGCCAGTGAAATGCTGTCATGGCTTAGTGGTTCAGTACTGTGACTATAGTGCACAGTATCCTGAGTTCGAGCCCTGTCACTGCTTTTTATTTTCCTGCTGGGCAGACCTGACTGGTTAAGGAACAGTAAAGCAGGTGTGAGCGTGTTTACCTGAATTTGTTCGACTTTGCCCAACTTTGCCCGACGTTGCACTGGTTAGCGCGGTGCGCAGCTATGCCCAATTGCATTTAAATATGCTCAATACTGGTAAAATGTGCTTAGCAGTGCTTTATATTGCTTAAAATAGGGCACTCATGCCTCAGGTGGTGCTGCAGGGCTGCCTATGTCAGATGCACATAGTACATGCCCTATACATGTTTGAAAACAGGTAGTGTCAAGTTAGGCATCCCTTTTACTGTATGTGTGAGTCAGAGAGAGGTGTCACTTCCAGGGTTCCTACTGAGGCAGTGTCTGTGCTATGCGTTGCCTCTTTGCCAAGGCCATGGCATACTGGGCATGCCTCCTCCTGCCTACTGGGGCAGGCTCAGGTTGTTCCTCCTCCAAGTCACACTGTGCCTGTGCAGGCCTTGGCAATGGTGGGGGGCTGTTTGGCCCTGCCCCATGCTGTTCCTGCTGCAGCTGTTTCCACAGGATCATATTGTGTAGCATGGCACATACCATAACAATTTGGGTACATGTAGTTAGCGAGTACTACAAGTCTCCACCAGATGTGTCCAGGCACTGGAACCGTGACTTGAGCATCCCAAACACACGCTCAATTATGTTTCTTGTTTGTGCGTGTGCCTCATTATGGAGTTCTTGTTCTGGTGTGTGTGCATTATTGATGGGTGTCATCAGCCACATCTCCAGTGCATATCCAGCATCCCCCACTAGGTGACCCTCAGGGATGTCACCACTGGCAAATCTCTAGTACAGCTGGGTCAGATGCCAAATGTGGGAATTGTGATAGCTTCCAGGGCATCCAGCACACACATTCATTATTATGCCCTGGGCATTGCACACAAACTGGCAGTTGATGGAGGGGAAGCCCTTGCGGTTGATGTAGACCCTACCCCGCTCACCGGGTGGTGCTTTGATGCATATGTGCGTGCAGTCTATTGCACACACTACCTCAGGGTATTCTGCTATTTGGTGGAAAAGATGCATATTGCTGGCCAATGCCTCATGGGAATTGGGGAAATATACATGGTCAACGACTTGTGCTGACATGGCATCCAGGAACTGATGGAGTACCCTGGATGCTGATGCCTGTGAAATCCCCATCATATCACCAGTTGGTCTTTGGAAGGTACCTGTAGCTAGTATTCTTAGGCCTACACATAACTTGGTATCCACTGGGATGGGTTCCCCTCTGTTGGTTCTGTGTGTGTGAGGCGTGGCCGGCAAAGCTCATCAATTTGCTGTAGGAGGTCTCTGTCCACCCGATAGTGCTCCACTATCTCCAGCTCATGTAGCCCCTGGTAGGTTACCCTGGGTCTGTACACTCTTCTCCGTCTCCTCACTGTGGGTTGCTCAGCAGCATTCACAACATCACCACCCTCAGCACCTTGCACATGCTGGTTTATGATAGCAAGAGCAGCCCCTAACATTTTGTCTGACTTAAGCTTTTTAAGCTTTCCCTCTTTGTATACTGCAGTGTTACAGAGTTCTTGAGAAAAAACATGAGGGAATGTTGTTTGCAGAGTTTAAAGTGCTGGGCTGGGCTAGGCTAGTCTGCTGCCTGTGTAATGGGCTGATTCTGATATATTTCACCTGGCAGCTCTGCTAGTTCTCCTTGGTTAACTTTCTACAACGTCTTTTCCTTCCTTTTACCTTTCTGTTTCCGCCTGGGGGGAAGCGCCGTGCAAACAAGAGCAAATGCACACGCCGTGTGCATGTTTGCAAGGAGTTTCCTATCTTTTAACAGTGTGCACCTTTGGTTTGAGGTTTTCAAATAGGACAACTGTAGGCATGCCTCTTGCAATCCTGAGCAACTCAGGGCAAACACAAGCCACTGTGCTCCAATTAGCTTACAGCCTGTCTGACACACCCCCTGATGATGTCACCTATATTCTACTTTTCTACTCACCTACTCCTACTCTTACACTGTTGGGACATGCCTCACATGCTGGGGAAAATTGGGATTTACTATCCTTATCCTCATTTGCATAGGATTGCCTAGTAATGCATGGTTACATCTCTCACACTGAGCTTCCCCCCCCCTTAGCAACCACTACTCAGTGGCCATGTTGTCTTCAGCCTGCCATTCATCTGCATGGCAGAATAAGCTTTTTAGTGAAAATGCCTATTTTGGGCTTTTTTTTAAATTATTTTCTTGTTTTTATAAGCGCCGCACATTTGCGGTGTGCTGAGCTATGCTTAAACATCGGAGATCGGGGGGGGGTTACATTTTTATATTTTTAAGCATTTTAAAAATGCCAATGGCCTTATATTTGGCCATTGTCATGCTTCCTCAACTGTATGCATCCTTTACTTGGAGCTGTCATAGTTCTGTTTAGCTATTTGCAAAAATGTACTCTGTTACCAACGGAGTACATTTCTGCAGCTAACACTAATCTTCCACGGACAGGTTAGTGTTTCCTGGATTGCAAATTTACCTCATTTGCATGGCTTTCACCAGCAAATGAGGTAATTTGCATACCATGACACTGTCCGTGCAAGAGTAGCTTTAGCAGCTCTCGTGCACGCCCCTGCTGGCTGTACCTGGATCGCATGGCAGACATATTGCTCCTACACTCTTCATGGACTCCGTGCAAGCTTTTGTAAATCCGGGGATGGTCTCATATTTCTGTATGGCAGTCTTAAAGCTGTTTAGAAAACCATGGATCTTCAACTGTGCATACCTATTGTAAAGACGGCCACTTCCTGATTCAAAAGTAACTGGAAAAATATGAATTTCACTAGGTTACCAGTCAATATACATTCAATTAGTATCTCATTAATCAGTCAGCCAGAGCAGTTATGTATGTCTCATAAAAGAAAAAGAAAGGGTATGTAATTTTACTTATTTGTGGTATCTCAAAAGGCAAGCAATAACCTGTCATGTCCTAGGCTGGACCTCAGATATTTCAAAGGATCTGTGAGATGCAGACATTTTTATGTATAGAATACACAAAGTATACATCAAGTATTTTATGTGACCTTAGTAGAACTCAAGGATATCTGATAGATGTGTTTCTTTAGACATGCTATATTCATGATTTTATATATTTTATAATATTATATACTATCTTGGTATATGTTGTCCTTGTATTTTAAACATATGGATAGTTGTTTTTGAAGTATTTATAAACTCTTGAATGATAGTTGTATGGATACATATGTGTGCTTGAATGAATTTGTGATTGCACTGTAAAATGATGAAATTAGGAACTGCATTTTGATTGGTTGTTATAATACATTTAAATGACCTGTGACCATTCTGTTTTTACATGGTCTGATGAAGCTATTCGTGAAAGTGCTTACCATTCTGAATAAATCGTGCTGATTTTATATGCTTGGACTATTACATTATTTGCCTGGCTCGTGGACTGCACTGGGATTTTATATTACTTGTAATTATAAAAAAACACTTCCAATTACATTCTTTAGTTAAACCTGTTGGACAGAGTGTTAAATTTTAAAATAAAAATTGATTCCTTTTTCCTTGGCTGCTTTTTAACATCACTTAACATTATGTTTTCTTGTGATACTTGTTCTAAAATTGTCACTTGCAACCCACTTGGATCCCCATTATGTTTTTGTAAAAAATGCACAGCTACGGGACTATATTCATTTCCTTTTCTGATGTTCCTGATGTGCTCCTTCAACCTTGCTGCAAAGCTTCTTTTGTTCTCACCTATGTAATATTTCCCACATGGACATTTCAGACCATAAATCACCCCTTCACTAATGCAGCTAAAAGGGCCTCGTTCCTGAAAGTTCTTACCATTAATATTTGGGAAGCTTCTTACTATAAATGGGCATCCTGTACATCTTCCACAGGGAAAAGTTCCTCTCTGAATTACTGTATAAAATCCTCCTTCTATGGGTAAGCAAAACTTATGTACCAGAAAGTTTAGTAAGCAGTAGAAGGTAGATTATATACAACAGTTTAAGCATTCAGTAATGTAATAGTAAAATTATAAATTATCCCTTTTAAGATGCAAGTGTGTAGCCCTGACCATTGCATCTATTTCTGCAGAACAAGCAGTAACAGTGAAAGATGTTTTAGTAAAATAAGTGTTATGATTACTATTTTATCTAGTGATATATTACAGGCTAGGAAGGTCATATCTGAAAGACAAAACAGCTGAAAGAAACACAATGGCCATATGGGGAGAGTCTAAACTGAGTCAGAATACCTGCACTGTTGAAGTAATCAGGTAATCATAAAAGAGAACGTTGTGTATTAACACCCCCTCTCCATCCCGTGGTAGGCCAGACAAACAGATATTATTCTCAGTACCTGATAAAAGCTGGCTGGAACCACTGTTTTGTATCTAACTCCAGGAAGCTCACTAATAGAAAAACAGCAGAGATGTGATGTCTACACAGCAGTTAAAATATTCAACAGCAAAATCCAGAGCAAGAGATGCCTTCTGTTCATCTGATACTACCATACAGTAATAAAACTAATGTCTTAAACAGCCACGGTGGTGCAGTGGTTAGCATTGTCGCCTCACAGCAAGAGGTTCTCCCATTCTATTCTCGGCTGGATCACCTGCTGTGTGGAGTCTGCATGTCCTCCCGCGGTCGAGTGACATTTAAAGACATGCAGGTAGGTGCGTGTGTGAATGGGTGTGCCTTCTTTGAAGGTTGGGCATCGGGCTGGCAACTCTGCACCGTAAAAAAATCCAATGCCAATCATTAGCGGATCGGAGTTCCGCTGTGACGATCCCTAACAGGGAAAAGCCAAAAGACTACCACACAGTAATGATCTATTAAAATATAATCTTGAATAGTCACTCTCCTGGAAGTACTGTGTAATGAAGTCCTAAAATAGGTTATCTATAAACATTAAAGAAACCCTTCTCAATGACATTTCTATAATTGCATTTCCTGGAAAACTTTGTGTCAAAAGACTGAATAGCACAAGGTACATAAACCATTTGAAAAAGCAGTAAAGAAATAATATTCAAGTGTATAGGTTAAGCCTGTTTTTTGTGTTAAGTGAAAAAGGTAAATGAAGTAATAAGGATTGTTCACACATGTAAAATGATTACTGCAATGTGGAAACTAGTTACTACAAGATGTTATTTTAGATGTATGGATTTATTTAGAACATATTTTAGAATCATATAGTCAACGCATTACAATATAGCAAAAAGTGATGCATATAATTAAGACATAAATGACATCTAAAGATACACAGCACAACATATATGCGAACCCTCTCCTTTCATACCAACACCCTACCCTTTTAGTAGTACCACTCTAAGGTTGTTGGACAACTTTGGCAAAAGAAAATTGTCTCCCAGAGCTGAGTCAGTAATGACAGCAACAATGTCTTTGCAACCAGTTTATTCATAAGCACTCCACCAAATAATAAGGTCCAACACTCAACATGAACAAGAATATAAAGCAGTTACACACGAGGTAGCTACATCAGCCAGTTAATATTACCAGGCCCATTCTGGTTACAAGTACGAGCCTGGGTGCACAACCCCTAAGCCCCCTCAGACTTGTCATAATAACCATGGACTCATGGCTTAACTCACAGTCCATCCATAAATTGTCTGAACCAAACCTCTTCAGCAAACTGGGCCTGATAATCCATCAAGAAGCCACAGAAATATAACTGAGAAACACAAAGGAGTTAAGCCACGAGGCAGATGCCCTAAGGAGAGGGAGGGAGGGTTCTTCTGAGCTGGCCACAAGAATGCGACTAAGGGTGATCATGGGCTACTTAAAGCCCTGAACTTCACCTCTTTATGACTTGCTTGTGGAAAAAACAGTTTACAAGGAAGCTGCACTTGTCCACTACAGCACACAAATGATGCCTTTACAATCATTTTATTCATAAGCACTCAACCAAATAATACAGTGTTCAACATTCAACATGACCAAGAAAATAAAGCAATTAAGGACAGGTAGCTTACATCCTTCTAAGTTGGGAGTTGCTGATTGAAGGTTTAGTGTCTGTTATTCTAAGAGTGTATTAATTCTGGTTTAAGCACTTGGGCTTTGGGCCAGTTATTTTACACTAAGAAGGTGTGGTCTGCACTCTTGTGGGAGGAGAAGTTAGATTCTGCTCTTCTGAGCTGGGAGTTTCTGGTTAAAGGCTTATTGTGCCTGCTTATTTGAACTGTTTCTTTCTGAAATTAGTACACCTTGTTTGCTGTAGCATAGACTAAATTCAGACCTGCTAAATCTAGCTTTGTTTGTATAACTTGAGCACTAATCCAGACTATCTTTTTTTGGAGAAGGTTCCCCTGCACCCTAGTGGCAGGAGTGTGCAGTTAGAACTTGTTTGATCAAAGACTGCTGGAACGGGGCTCAGTTTTTAGCTTTTTATTGGTTAATTTGTTTAAATCAGTTTGCTCATTTGCTACTGTTATATAAAAAAAAATACACTTTATGCATCACCACTTAGCTAGGGTTAAACTATTCCTGGCGCCATAAAGTCTGCTCTTCAAACTTTCCCTTAGAACTAGCCATTTTTTTAATTTTAGCACTCAAATCTGTTTCCTTGAGCTCAGCACTTGCACAGAACTCATTGCAAGCACTAAACAAGCTACAAATTACTATAGCACGCAACTTTCCTCACTTATCTAGAGAAAAACAGTTTTTTGTACTTAATAAATAAGCATCTATCCAGGCATGTCTAAGGGTCAGTTCCTAGTGTTTTCTCCTATCTACCTGATGAATTTGGGCATCTTGGGGCAATGTAGCAATTGCCTCATGTATACAGACAACCCTCTCCTCCTACCACCCAACAGTACAACCTGTGAGAGATGCACTTATATAGCCAAACTGGAAGCAAAGCTCTCTTCACCCAAGACTGGACTAGACAGTCAAGAGGAGAAGGTAAACACTTGCACCACACCACACTCATCACATAGTCCCTCACAACTTACAACACCAAAACACATGCATAGCAATACAAAACACACATCTACATTCGCGGAGGCTCTCAATAAAAATCTGCTCAAGCAACAGAGACCTCCAAAGCAGAAACGCATGCAACCTCGACCCCCTAACACAACCCATATGACACATAGACCACAAACTCAGTGTACCACTCAACCACAGCCCATAAGGCATAACAACGTACCCAGCACTCTAGTCATAGGTGACTCTGTAGTCAGACACACTGATGTTCCACTCACCAGGCTAAACAAGGATAAAGTTACTGTCAGCTGCCTGTTGGGTGCCAGGATCCGCCAAATAACGCATGCACTGAGGTCACTCCACAACAAGTACAAATATGGCTCTGTCATTGTCCATGTTGGTGTGAATGACTTGAGATGTACCTCCCTGGACTACACAGAGAGAGACATGCAGGAGCTCTTTGATCTTGTAGCCCAGGCAGGTATGACCCTAGCCCTGAGTAGCATCCTGCCATCACCCAGAATGATACCACAATACAAGGAAAAAGTGATTGAATTCAACACTTGACTAAGCTTCTGGTGTCATTCTAAGGAGATCCAGTGTCTATCTGCCTGGGATGACATGATCAACAGACCACAATGCTTTGCCAGAGATGGCACGCACCTGTTACCCTTGGGATTCTGAATACTGGCTAAAGCTCTTGCCACCCCATAGTGCCTTTTTTTAGGCAAGGTTCAAATGACAAATTCACCAGCAAAACAGGTACAAGCAAGCAAAATCTAAGGGTAATGCTACTCAATGCTAGAAGTCTAAACCTCAAAATGCATTCACTCGAGGCACTCCTTAAAATGGAGAACACTGACATCTGTGCAGTGACAGGGACCTGGTTCAAGGCTCCAGAGAGCACCTCTGCATTACCAGGCTATAATTCATACCACACCTTTGGGCCACCTAACCTGGACTGAAACACTAAAGGTGGAGGTTTGTCCATATTCATTTAAGGATATCCACACCTCCAGGCTAGTTGCTCAGCATAATGCATCCAAGATTATCCAAGTGCAACTAACTCTGGGCAAGACCACAATCCAAATTGTAACTTACTACAGATCCCCCACCATGACCCAGGATTCATACTCCTCATTTCTTGACACACTGGAAAATATTAAGGTACAACCCAACACCCTAATAATGGTAGATTTTAACTGCCCCACCATTAACTGGGAAAACTACTCATGTACCAACTCTTTTGCTCAACGTTTTCTGGAATACATAAATTCCAACGCCTTGGATCAACTTATCCACACCTCCACCAGGGGCAGCAATATCCTAAACCTGGTCATTACCAACATGGGCAACTGGTGTTCCACACCAGAGGTCAATTCCTCGTTGGTCAGATCCGACCAGAAGCTAATCAGCCTAGACATCCACATCCCACCCCCACCCATTAGGGAAACCACCATAAAAAAATTCTCCAAAGCCAACTTCACTCTTCTTAAGACAGAAGTGGCAAACTTCATAACACCCATGCAGATGGACAATAGAGGTACGACTGCTGAATCCTACACAAATGCATTTACAAGCACTTACACGAGTGCATTGATCATGCTATCCATAAACAAACTCTACAACAGAAGAAAGAAACTGTTGCAGAAAAGAGTAAAATCCCATGACTGGAAGAAATCCCTGGTCAGCCTCAGTAAGAAGCTGAGATCCCTTATAAAATCCTCCAAAGCTAGTTATGAGAACTCCCTGGTCAGCCTCAGTAAGAAGCTGAGATCCCTTATAAAATCCTCCAAAGCTAGTTATGAAAACAAAATTGCCACTGATTCTAAAGACAACCACAAAGCATTCTATAGCTATGTCAAGAATCTCAATGGCAACACTCAGATCTGCTCTGAGTTACAGCACAATGGCACTAAATATACAGAACCAGCTGATATTGCCAACATCCTGGCAGATAGGTTCACTGCTAACTTTACCCCCTCTCACCCCCTAAAGAGCCCATCTCTATACTAAAAGGGAGTAGAGGTGGTGAAGGTGGATGAGTTTAAATACTTGGGATCAACAGTTCAGAGTAATGGGGAGTGTAGAAGAGAGGTTAAGAAGAGAGTAGAGGCAGGATGGAGTGGGTGGAGAAGAGTGTCAGCAGTGATTTGTGACAGACTAGCACCAGTAAGAGTGAAAGGGAAGGTCTACAAGAGGGTAGTGAGACCAGCTATGTTATATAGGTTGGAGACAGTGGCATTGACAAAAAGGCAGGTGTTTGAGCTGGATGTGGCAGAGTTGAAGAAGTTAAGATTTGCACTGGGTGTGACGAGGATGGACAGGATTAGGAATAAGTATATTAGAGGGTCAGCTCAGGTTGGAAGGTTTGGAGACAAAGCCAGAGAGGCAAGATTACATTGGTTTGGACAGGTGCTGAGGAGGGATGCAGAGTATATTGGGAAAAAGATGCTAAGGATTAACAGAAAAAGAGGAAGGCCTAAGATAAGATTTATGGATGTGGTGAGAGAGGACATACAGGTGGTTGGTGTGACAGAGCAAGATGCAGAGGACAGGAAGAAATGGAAACAGTTGATCCACTGTGGTGACCCCTAACGGGAGCAACCAAAAGAAGAAGATGATGATGAAGAGTGCACAGCCTATGGTGATCAGACAAAATTCTGGCTGCCAAGACTTTTCTTTAGGTACCTTGGTTAAATCATTGCTCTTAAGATGAATCATCAATAGATTTAGCAATTCTGAATTGACTGTTAACTGGTACCAGATGTCCCAAAGTTGGAATCAAGGCAAGCCTGAAAACCTGAGCCAAAAGGCCACCCACAGAGTCTGATCAAAAAAAAGTGTGTGCCTTGACGGCTGAGTGGCCAGTTGCCAAGTCATTCTTTGAAAAAAAGAATGACCCATAATCCAAAGCCTCCTCTTCCCTGTATTTAAACAACAAGATTACTACCTAATGTAAGAGAGAGAGTCATTAGATAACCGCCTCCCTGTTGTATGAACTACAGGAAAGGTACAAATACAACTGGTATAAGAATAACCTGAGTAACAATGAATGGGGGATTTCAAAACAAATTAGTAATGATATTAACATACGTATTATGAAACCAGATAAAAGTGGAGGGGTAGTGTTATAAGATAGTGGAGAATATTATAACAAAATGTATAAAATCTTGAATAGCACAGGGACCTATGAAATAATTTCAAAAAATGAAGTCAACATTGCTCATCGGCGGATTGATTTATATCTGGAAGAGTTTTTATTGGAAAATAGAATTTTGCAGGATATATATAATTTTGTGAAGGTAGACCATCCAATATTGGCCACTATCATAGGTATACCAAAAATCCATAAAAATTAACAGATCCCCATTTAGGCCCATTATATCTGGTAGTAAATCAAAAACGTTCCCACTACGGGTAGTGGTAGATAGGTTCTTGAAATATATCTATAGCAAAGTACAACACTTAATTAAGGACTCCTGAGATTTCTTAAGTAGATTAAAACTGAAATTTGGAACAAGAATATAACTTTTCTTACAATAGATGTCACAGATTTATTCTCCTGTATTCTGAAGGATGAAGGGCTTGGAAGCTTCAGTAGTAGTATAAGGAAATATGGTGGTATGAAACGGGAGAAAATTAAACTTCTAGTGGAATTCATGTCCTTGGTATTAGAGCATTTTTTTTCAAAGGCGAACTATACAAGCAAACAAAAGGTGTGGTTATGGGGGCAGTGTGTGCCCCCATATTTCCTAACCTTGTATTATTGTACTGGGAAGACAAAACCATTTTTAGTAGTAGATTCATGGCTAATATTAGATGCTACGTCCGTTTTTTGGACGACATTTTGGTCCTATGGGAAGGTACCAATGAGGATATTGAGCAATTAAAATTCAGCCACACCCACAGTAAAGAGGGTATAGCTTATTTAGACACTTATGTAGAACATTCTGGAACTGCAGTCAAATCTAAAATTTACAGGAAAAATACATTTAGTAACTTCTATTTAGAGTAATCCAGCTGCTACCCATGGAAACAAAAGAAGAGGATTTTAAAAGGTTACTGTATTAGGGCAGCACAAATTACCTCAGAGTATGAGGATATGAAGAAAGAGATTAAATATATAGGTAATATGTTTCAGGAAAGAGGATATCCTGTTTCCATGATTAAGGAGGTGTCTCAATATGTTATTAGTTAATGGGGTGTTAGGTACAAACCCCTACTGGGTGATGGTATGGTTTATACACATGAAGGCACAAATAATAACAGTTATGGGAGGGCCTTCATATTGGAATATAATCAGTCTGCTGTAGCTTTAAAGAGCATTGTTCAATAAAAGTGGGTTTTGTTAAGGGGGGATATGGAAGTGTATAACATTTTGTGAGAGAAGCCCATTTTTGTGCATAAAACAGGATGAAATTTAAAGCACAGACTTGAATACAAAGGAAATGCTACAGGCAATAGAAAGGACCTGCAAGGAACTAGAAAACGTGGCAGCTGTAACCCATGCTTTGCAATAAATGAGGATACAACACTGGTATTAGACAACATCCATAGAACCAAAGTGCATTTTAGGAGAGGTAATTGTAATACTATGAGGGTGATATATTTGGCAAAATGTTGCAGCTGTTCCGCATTCTATGTAGGGCAAACCAACAGAGCCCTTAAGAATAGAATTTATGAGCATTATTATTGTATTAGGAAAAAGGACAAAAAGAATGCGTTGTATAGGCATTTAAAATCTAGTGATGGATGTTCCAGTTTTAAGTTTGCCATTCCGGAATGTGTTTATATGAATCCCAGAGGAGGGGACATTAAGTGTATCTTAAAAGAAAGAGAAGCCATATGGCAGTTTTTGATAAATGCAGCCAGCTATCCAGGTATTAATGATAGTGTTACTATTACCACAGTCTTAGAAATGAGACGATACAAGTTAAAAAGTTACATCATTCTAGTACTATTGTAGTAGCTCAGAGGATAGAGCATCAGATTTCAGATTTGAGTGACCAAGGTTCTATTCTGGGTTATGATTTTTATGGAAATCTGCCATTTTACATTTTTTTCGTGTTTCTTGTGCAGATATTGGAAATAAGTTTGGTCAGCATTATGTTTTTGTGAATAATTTTATAATTAATAATAAATATATATGTTTTATATATTTTAGTAAGGTTATTGTAAGTTGTATGTAGTGAAATATATTGTAATGAGTTTTATTCCTGTTTCTTTAAATGACAGATTATTTAAAATTTAAAATATAGTTGTTAGATTGATTTTATTGGTTGTAAGTAACTATATAAGCACATCTAATTATATTTTTAACAGATTCTGATGAAGTCTGCAGTTTGCAGACGAAAGTGTTTAATCTATGGGACTATTAAAGATTTCTTATCTGCATAGTGAGTAGTGAGTTGATTCAGTTTGTTAGGTACTGCTGTAGGGGAACATGGGTGCAATTTGCATGGACCTTAAATTGTTTTATTTGGTTCACCTCCCTGTTTTCATTAGAACCTAGATAGAATGGCTTTCAGTTGCTATGTCTGATGTTGTCTGCCCTAAGTGAAATGAGTGGGAGGAATATCCATGGGTGGAAATGCCTAGGGAAGAAAGGGCTTTCTTTAGGAATGTGTTCAATTCAGCTACAATGATGGGGCAATTTGAATTAAGGCAGAAAACGGGGCAGGAAGATAAGGTATTGCAGGCTAATCTGCACAATGAACTGGACAAGTGACATAATATCCTTTTCCAGATGAACTTCTTGACCTTTGCCAGACTGGTCTGTTTTAGAATTCCCCACCTGTATTAAAACAAAGTCTCTACCAATAAAATCATCACCCCAGTGCAAAACATAAGTACCTCACTGGCTCTGAAGGTGACAGCATGTAGCCAGGGCAATAAGACAGCCTTGGTGAAAAAGGATTGAAAGTTATCTGAGGAATAGTAAAGATCTTCAATAATGTGCCACAAAAGATGATAGCCAAAGGTTTTCCTGAGATCACGAGCAGCACCTCAGTTGTTTTCCCATCCTTTTAGCAATCTGCTAGTAATTCAGTGACCAGAAAAATCCGTAAGCCCCAAATACTTGGCAAAATAGCCTAATGCTTCTAAATATATGCGTAAGGTGCCAGGGGCATCATTCAGCACACATCTATGCATTATGAACAGGAGTAATAAAGGGAGATTCCAGTTCTTGAAAGGGTGAGGCAAACTGCTATAAAATGGCTGAAGGTTTGTAGGCATGAGGAATAAGCCCTTTTGGAATTTGATGTTCAGGACTTGGATAACAATGTCATAGCTATTCTTCACCAATGAGCTGGTCTTCCAGAGGAAAGGCTTTCCTGGAGGGAGCTGCATCAGAAGCCATCTGGTAAAACCTGGGAAACTAAAAGTAGATAGACTGTTAGTTATGCTACCATCTCCTCCTGGTACATGCTGTATACTAAAGTTCAAATTAATCTGCAAACTCAAGAAAAACTAGCAAATGAATGTTCCCACTTAGATTTTGATATCCTCTTGTCAAGTGCCTGCAACACAGCTAGGTTGTTGGAAAAGAAATAGACCCTCCTGTTAGTGAATTAATCTTTCCCAATTCAATTGGTTACCAAAATGGGAAAACCACTATAAATGTGATGTTTTTCTTCCTGCCCTTGGGGCAAGAGGTGGGCCAAGTAGCTGCAAACCATCTTCTTTGGAAATAGCCATCATAACTATGCCTGCTGCTGTGTCATTGGAGCGTGATAAGGAAACCCAGGGACTTTGCCAAAATGTGACACCATTGCATTTGAGTAAGAAGGTGCATCAGAGTCAGAGGTCCTCCTTTATTCTGCTGGTAATCGTTGCCTGGTAATGCTTGGTTTTGTCACCTTTCAGAAAGTTGGATAAGGTACTGAGAAAAGTCCTACCCAGGGAAATAGCTGTGCAGGAAAAGTCAAACAGCCCATGCAACTGCATCACTTCCACAAGTTGGACTTTGTGAGCTTCCAGAAATTTGCAAATATATAATCTGAGTTGCAGAAGCTTGCTGGTAGGGAGCCTAAAGGTGGAAGATAGGACATGAATAAGTATCCCTAGGAGTGTGAGAGATTACACCTAAAAATTTCCATATATATTTGATATAACTATATTTGACCTTTCTGTTCATGATCTCAGTGAGAGGCCTTTTCTGTAGGATGTTATCAATGGCTCATCATTCAGAGCTCACCAGCATAGGCATTTCTGAACAGAGGCCAGACTTGTCCCTCCGTGTTGGCCCCCCAGACTGAAAACTGGAGAACAGGAGGAGGACTGATCCTGTGGGACTGCCTGCACACTCATGAAGTGTGTCTGACTTGAGAGGGTCCACTACTACACTGTGGGTCTTGCACCTGAGACAGTTTTGCAACCCACCATGGGGGGCTGGTGTGGTTCAATGTGAGCTGACAATAATTCCTGGTGGGGGATGGGTCATGATAAAGAGGAGATAGCCTAACTACTGTAGACTATGCCCAATGCAATGGACACACACAAAATCCAAAATGTGACACAAAGTTTGGAGATTTCCTCTCCCCTATCCTTGTTAATTTGGTCCATGATGATGCACTCACATACATATACATATCTACTCTCATCATGGGGGCTGCTAAACAGGGGTCTCAGTAGGCTCCCCTTATCCCCTTGGGCGACTGTAGCAGTGACACCATACCGTATGGACAAAGGTCGAGTGAGGCCTGAGTGTGATTGAACACAGGCACACAGTGTGGTGCTGGTAGTTTTGTAGTTCATATAGAACACATCCAGGATATTGTATTGGTCCCATGGAAATATATATCTCTTGTGGACACAACAGCTTTAACCTGTGCTGCACTAATGCTGGGTGCCTGGCATTCCTCTGGTGTGATTGGTCCTTTGGAGGGGAGACAGGGGTAATATTGGCACTGAATCTGTTGGCCAGTATGTTGGCAATGTCTGTTGGCTCAGTATAGGAGGTACCATTGTGCAGTAATTCAGGGCAAACCTGGTTATTGCCGTGGAGATATTCAATATAACTATAGAAGGCTTTGTAGTTGTTTTTAGTGTCTGCCACAATTCTGCCCTTATAGCTGGCTTTAGAGGTTCTGATGAGGGATCTCAACTTTTTGTTTAGGCTAATAAGGGAGTTTTTCCAGTCTTGGGACTTCACCTTTTTCTGCAGCAGTTTCTTCCTTCTGTTGTAGAGTTTAATAGCAGGGGACAACAGATTGGCTTTTTTTGGAGGAGAGCGTCTTGGTTCTGTTGGGTATGGCTAGTTCTATGCATTTATATATGGGTTTGTACAGTGCATTGATGTATAATTCAGCAGTCGTGCATCAATTTTCCATTAACATGGGTGCCGTGAAGTTAGCCACCTCTGTTTTTAGGACTCCAAAGTCAGCTTTGGAGAAGTTTTTCATGGTGGTTACCTTTGCGAGGGGTGTGGGTGAGATGTGGATTTCCATGGTGATTAGTTTGTGGTCGGATCTAACCAGGGAGGAATTGACTATTGGTGTAGAGCAACAGTTGCCCATGTTAGTAATAATCAGGTCAAGGATGTTGCTTCCTCTAGAGTGGGTAAAAATGAGCTGGTCCAGGCCATTGGAATTGATGAATTCCAGGAAGCGTTGGGCCAGTGTACTGGTGCATGAGTAGTTTCCCAGTTGATGGAGGGGTAGTTGAAGTCACCTAGTATGAGAGAGTTAGGTTGGACCCTAATAGTTTCCAGGGTGCATAGGAACATGGAGTGGGAGTCTTGGGACATGGTTGGGGACCCATAGCAGGCTACAACCTGAATCGCCGTCTTACCCAATGTTAGTTGTACCTGAAGTATCTCAGATGCGTAATGCTAGGCTACTAGTCTGGAGGTGTGCAGATCAGTTATGAATATGGAGACACCACCACCTTTGGAGCTTCGGTCCATGTTCTGGGGCTGAAAGGTGTGGAATGAGTTATAGCCTATAGAGTGGTAGCACAGGGGTGCTTTCTGCTGCTTTAAACCAGGTCTCCATTACAGCACAAATGTCGATGTTCTCCATTTTGAGGAGTGCTTCGAGCAAGTGCCTCTTGAGATTTAGACTTCTAGTGCTGAACAGCATGACCCTCAGATTGCATTTATTTTTAGGTGTTACGGTGGTAATTTGGTCTTTGGAACATCACCTAAAAAAGGCACTATAGGGGTTGCAAGAGATTTAGCTAGTATCTGGAAACCCAGGGGTGGCAGATGCAGGCCATCTCTGGCAAAGCATCGAGGTCGGTCAATCATGTCATCCCAAGCAGACAGAGACTGGATCCCCTTAGAATGACACCAGACACTTAGCCAATTGTTGAAGTCAATCATTTTCTGCTTGTACTGCAGTATCATTCTGGGTGATGGTAGGATGCTGCTCAGGGCTAGGGTCTCACCTGCTTCGGCCACATAATTTGAGCGCTCCTCCATGTCTCTTTTCATATAGTCCAGGGAGGTGTGCCTCAGGTCATTCACACCCACATGGATAATGACAGTGTCATATTTGTACTTGTTGTGGAGTGACCTGAGTGCGTGTGTTATGTGTCGGATTCTGGCACCTAATAGACAGCTGACTGTTACCTTCTCCTTATTCAACCTAAGAAGTGGGACATCAGTGTGCCTCACTATCGAGTTACCTATGATTAGTGTATTGGGCAAGCTGTTTTGCCTTAGGGGCTTAGACTGAGGGGCACACTGTGTAGATGAGCTATGTGTTTTGTGGTTTGTGCTGTGTTGTGGTGGTCGAGTGCATTTCTGCCTTGGAGGTCTCTGCTGTTAGGGTAGATTTCTATTGAGAGCCTCTGCAAAGGTGGGTGTGTGGTTTGTGTTTTTATGTGAGAGCTGTGATGGTGGGTGTTCTGGAGGGCTATGTGTTGCATGTGGTGTGGTGCAGGTGTTGACCTTCTACTCTTGACCAGCTATTCCAGTCTTGGCTTGAGAGTGCATGGTTTCCAATCTGGATATATAAGTGCGTCTCTCAAAAGTCTGAGTGTTGGGAGGTAAGAGGAGAGGGTTGTCTGTGTATGTGAGGCAGCTGCTCACTGCCTCAGAATGCCCAAGTTCACCTGGTTAATAGGAGAAAGCACAGGGAACTGACCTTTAGACATGCCAGGAGGGATGATCATTATTACTAAGTACTGGAGCTGTTTCCTTATGTATTACTTTTACAGGAAAAATGACACTCAAGGTGTCTGAGTCTGTACAGAGCACTGCCAAACACTTGAGGGGAAACTAATACATAGACCCTGAAAATTTAATATTTAGGCAGATATTCTGAAATTAGAAAGAAATCAAGCAGTACTTACTGAAAAATAAAGAATTAGCTTGTCAAGAATGATGAAAAGAGGGTAGTTGCATGAATGGCTACTGCCTGGGTACTACTAATGCTGGTCTCAGCACAGCTTCACTCTGTTGGGATACAATACTACTTTGTTTCTTCTCTCACCAGAAGCAAAATGTTAGCACCAATAGCAAGAAGAGAAGCAGGTCACGGCCTGGTTGGTGATCCACAGTTGTGTCCCATATGATGCAAGGGTCTGCAGGCTTGTAGCCTTTTTCTGGTAGATGTCTCGAATAGCAACCAGACCAATCAGGTACGTTAAGCACAGACACTCACTCTCCAACCAGAAAGAATCAGAAATCAATGCACTCTGCTCCTACTCTCACCAGGATAAGAATATAAGCACAGATTCCAAGCTGTCACCTATAAAGCAGTTATTAAGCTTTCTGTTGATCAGCAGTCTCCAGGAAATAATATAACTGCACTCCTTCTCTCACCAGGAGAAAACAGCAGCATTAATCCCAAGATGACTATTGAGAGGCAGAATGTGGTCTCTCCAATAACAGGTGGTCTTGCAATAGATTCTTAAATAACCAAAAATATATACCAAATATATGCTGATAAGGACCATAGCTCACTGCAAATGCTTACTTTCAAAAATCACTTTTAATAGAAAACACATAAAAATGAACCCCTGAGGGTTAAACCTATTTTATACACAGGTTAAGTGCTTTTATCTGCTAACTGCAGACTTCATCAGAACAATGAAATGTGTGTTTCTCCCCCCATATAATACATTTTCAAAAAAATCAAGAATCAGTGGGAATGGTCAATCAATTGGCCTTCTTATGAATAAAACATAACCTTATGAATATTCATTAATTCTACTTAATCAGCCTACACAGTTTTATGTTACACCCTGTTACCATACAGTTTCTAAGTATACCTATAAAACAATCACATGTGTATATGTATATCACATTTTGGTATAAAAAAACATTTATACATTTTTAAATAATTTATGCTATCTTAAAAAAATATATGTACTTCTTCAGAATGCAATATTACACTTTTGTTGTATAGTATAAGAACACATATGGGAGAGAAAAAAATATTAATACTCATTTGTGCTATATTAAAAAATATATATACATCTTTAACACTCAATATTGCACTTTAGTTATTTGGACATTATAACCCGACATGCTGCCTCCTTTCTTGTTGCACCAGCTTTCACTTTTTATTTTTTCTAGTCACATGTTTCTGACTTTATTCTGTGCGTACATGTACCCTACTGCAACACGTCATTCATATCCTTGCGTCCAAGATTGGTTTAGTGGGAATATGGTCATTCAACCCAGGTTCTTTGGTTGCATTTAGCCTGAGTTGCCATTTGACCTCTTTTTCTGCTAATTTGACCTTAACATTTCCTCTCCTTAAGTCTACCTTTACCATTTCTAAAACCCCAAATTTAAACACATGGCTTGCATCATATTTGAGTGTGTGTCTACACAAAGCATTGTTTTTATTATTTTTCCTTATGCAGCAGGTGTGATCATATATCCTGTTCCTCAATTGTCTATCCATCTTCCCCACATAATAACTTGGACATGCCATACAGTTAGCCAAGTATATGACATATTGGGATAAACAACTCCTTTTCTTAAACCTTACTCTAGTATGGATAGCGTCCCCTAATGTAATTAAATTCTCTTCTATAATCTCCTTACACTGCTGACACTGCCCACATTTGTTGGTGTACCCGTCTCCAATGTCACCCTTTGTTCTGCCTTTCTCTCTCTCAAACCTATTCTGAAGGTTAGACCCAGTCTTGTGAACATACATAGGCCCTGTACCCACTTTACTGTAAACCAAATCATCACTTCTTAGAATGTTCCAATTTTGTCTCGTTATTTTCTTTGTCTCCTCACATATGGACTGCACTCTACAACACAAGCCCTACGGTAGGAATGGTCCTTCTCATTCTCATGTTCCCCCCTGTATTTCTCTAACCCAGCACCAAGAAGTGGTTTTGTATTTGTCCCCCATTCTCTCAGTACATATTGAGTGACATCATCAATTAAATATCTGGAGTAACCCCTTTCCCCAAATAATGTTCCTGTATATTCCAACTCTTTCTTCATTTTGTTGAAATCAGATGTCATTCTTGCAGCTCTTCTGCACTGACCCTTGATGATGCTTCTTTTTTTGACTTGCTGGGTGACAACTAGTGTATTCTAAATATGAGATGCTAAAGTTTTCTTTTCTATATATTCTGGATTTAAATCCTGCTGTCCCATTCAGTACAAAAGTGTCTAAATATACTATCCCTGTCATGCTACTACTATAGGTGAATTTTAAATAACTACTGGTGTCATTCAAATACTTCACAAATGCATCTACTTCACTTGTACCATCCCATAAAATAAAAATATCACCCAAAAACCTAGTGTAGCATATACATTTACTAGCATATTGACTATCCAAAATATATTCACTTTCCTAATCTAGCAACACCATATTTGCATATATGGGGGCACATGCCGCCTCCATAGCTACCCCGCTTTTTTGTCTATAGTATTCACCCTCGAACCAGATGTAATTAAAATCTAATACGACAGACAAACTCACAAATTAAACTTGTCTTTTCCCACTCAAAATTCATATACTTCTGAATACTGTTACTAAACCTTTCTGAATTCTTCCTTTGGGATGCAGGAGAATAAGTCCACCACATCAATGGTTACAAACACTAACCCTTCCTTCTAAATTTCCGGTTTCAACCTTCCCAAACAATCCCATGAATCTTTCACTATATGGTGTACTCTGTCATATATTAGTTTTAACCACCAATCTATTAAGTTCCCATATGGGAATGTCATAGACCTACTACCGGAAATAATGGGCCTGTAAGGGGAATCTTCAATACTTTTATGGATCTTTGGGATCCCTACTATGGTGGCAAGTACTGGATGTTCCACTCTCAGAAAGTTGTACAAATTCATATCTATCCTGTTGTCCAAAAGGAACTCCTCTAGCTATAAATCAATCCTTCTGTGTCCGATATTTACTTCATTAATTGAAGATACCATATACTTACTATCATTATGTAATATTTCAAATATGTTATTATAATCCTGTTTCTACTAGTACTACCCCCCCCCCATCCAGTTTCATAACTTGAATGTTGGTCTCATAACATATTTCATTTAATAAGTTGTTTTCCTCCTTGCTTAAGTTGTACCTTCTCTTTCCCTTCGTACACTTCTCTTGTAACTTATACATTTCCCTCTGTGAAGGATGTAAAGGGGGCGTATATTTACTTTTTTTCTTAAACACATTCTCCTGTACACTTCTTTGGTTGTTCTGAAAGTGTATGCCCAAAGTTAATTTCCTTAACTACAATTTAAACACCAATAAGGTATCTACTACACTGAATTTTTCATAAGGGACATATTTCATACCTTCTGTGAACAACATGAAGTGAGTTTTCTTGAGCTTTAATTGTGTGTAATTATATATATTAAATTGCCCCATACTGAATTGTACAGCATTGTGTTGCTTTATCTCCACTTCATTGTCTCATTTCTCCATCCTTCCTTCCCCTGCCAATAATGCACCCCCTCTTCTGTTCTCCCCCCCAATGCATCCCTGAGCTTCCCTGTCCATTGTTGATTCCTGCCTATTCTATTTTCATTTCTATCCATGTAAGGGTAAAATTTCCTACCTCTACCATAAGTACTATTATGTGCTTTGTCTTCCTTCTTCCATGTATAAGCCATTTGTTTATCATACCGTTCAATATCTCTTTGTAATTTGCATCTACAAAGTCATATTGCTTCACATATAATTTTTCCCACTAGTTGAATAACAAATCTTTCTGTATTTTTTCATTAAATTGTTCAACATCCTTTAACAAATGACATAACTTGTTGTCATTACATTTGATTAAAAACTCCATAAATTTAAAACCAAAACTGTCAAACAACAAATTGCATTCTTTTTTATTTTCTGCATTTAATTCCATTCCCATTGGTATCTTGAAAAATCGAAGCACCATAGGCAAAATTTTTAACTCAAGGCATCTACTTAAGTATGCATTGTCCATTTGTAACCCTCGAATAACACCCAGCTGTTTCCCAAAGTCATATATTAAGTCTTTCAAAGTCTTTTCATAGTTTTCTTGTTGTTTGTCAACACAATTGCCCATAGGGCTCAGTTTCTCTTTGTTAAAAGTAAACTTTTGCCCTAAATAATATAATAATATAATAATATAGTACAAATGAGTATTAATATGTTTTTTCCTCTCACATATGTGTTCTTATACTATACAACAAAAGTGTAATATCACGTTCTAAAGAAGTACATATATTTTTAAGATAGCACAAATTATTTAAAATGTATAAATGTGTTTTTATACCAAAATGTGATATACATATGCACGTGATTGTTTTATAGGTATACTTAGAAATTGTATGGTAACAGGGTGTAACATAATAAAACTGTGTAGGCTGAATGAGTAGAATTAATGAATATTCATAAGGTTATGTTTTGTTCATGAGAAGGTCAACTGATTGAGCATTCCCACTGCAGTTAGCAGATGAAAGCGGTTAACCTGTGTGTAAAATTGTTTTAACCCTCAGGGGTTTGTTTTTATTTGTTTTGTATTAAAAGTGATTTTTTAAATTAAGCATTTGCAGTGAGCTACGGTCCTTGTCAGCGTATATTTGGTATATATTTTTGGTTATTTGGTCGCATATACACTTACAATTTGGTATTTAATAATAGATGCTTAAAGGTAAGATGAAAAAAATTGTTTATCCTAAACACTGCTGTTTGCACTAGAGGAGTTAGATGTAAAAGTAGGTAACTTAAGTTTTACCTGTCTAAAAAGTAAAGTTTTAGTGGAGAGTCACTATTCTTAAAACAGCAAGATAGATTGAAAGGGGTGGTCACTTTTGTATTCTGGTACTATGGAATACAGTAGGATGGCCAATAAATTTAAATAGTTGAAGGGGAGTGATTTCACAAAATGATAATTTTGTGCTTACTCACACCAGCCAGTAAAAGCAGAGAGGAAATGAGTTATACGGTCAAATTAACTTAGGGGGCAGGCAACTAGAAAGACAGTGGTGTTTAAGAACACAATAGTAACCGGGTCGGAGGGTGGGAAACATTTCTATCTGACTCACAAGAGACAAAGCTGTGGTCTGAGTTTTAATATGCAGTTAAAAGCAGAATAGAAGTGAAACAGTGCAAAGAAAACAAATTGCAGCATACAAAATAGAAAAAGGCAATAAATAATACAAAATACAACAAATAAAAAGCAAACTAACCTTTCCTCACAGCAAACTGTAGCAGAATCTGGGTGAGCCTTTCCAGTAAAGTGGATCAAACAGAACTCCGTTATTTCTTCTTTGGGACTAAGCCTATGGGTAATATTTCATATACGGCCCAAGACGGGTAAGCAAGGGGACCAATAACTCTCCTAGCCAGTGTCTCTTAGTTAACTGAAGAGTTTCATGTAAGTTACTTTTGAGCAATAAAAACTTATTGATTATCTTGGAATTCAATGGCATTAATGACCCAATGGCAAAACCTGAAGAAATTACTTTGATTAGAAAGAAACCTGCCTTCTTATAAGAATAGTCTAAAAGTAGAGTGGCAAGGTTAACTTCTCTGATCAGGTTATGTGAAGGCTTGACTAAATAGCTGACTCTGTAAAATAATTCCTCTTTGTGCATTAAAAAGATGCCTGCCCAAGACTGAGCTGCCCTTCCTCTGGTTGGGTCCCTCCTTAATTGAGGTGATATTAGGATTTAGGATGGACTGACCTGATTTTCACCAGCATCTAGTTGCTAGGTGAGTCTTCCCACAGTAGGATCATATATTAGAGATCCTGCAGGTGGGCCATGAACATTTCTCATTGTTGAAGGCCAAGCAAAGTTTCATTTTTGAAGGGTTCTCAGCTGAAAAACATTGATTGCGGTGGTAGCTTTGTTTAACATTACACTGAGCCACATATCAAGGTGCCACTGATCCCACCCAAGAGTGTTGTCTTTTGCTTTTAATTTCCTGATCCTTTTGTTCATACCATTACTAAGCCCCCCCCCCAAAAAAAAAAAAAAACGTGACCAACTTCTCTAAAGAAGAGTGGAAGGGCTTGATTTTTGATGAGGATGGCATGGTAAACTACAAAGCCTAATACCCAATTACTCCATTTCCTAGTTATTAACGGCAGTGGCCATCTTACCAAGCACAGCAAGAGCTGCAACAAGGTCCTTGGACCTAGTGTTGTCAACCTCAAGAATTGTATGGCTACCTTCCATGTCAATTAGGTCAACATCTATGATATCAGCCCAGATGGCTTTCTCCTTAATATTTAGGGGAACATGAACAGTGATGTGGGACTCAGGAAGGGTGGATCTAACTGAGGTATCCATGGCTACTGGGGCTATAAACTATATTGAGATCTGGGTCATTTGGTCTGCAAACCTTGCTTGAGAGGGAAGAGTTAGGCATGACTTGTGCTGACATACCTAGTTGGCCTTGATCTGTTCAATAAACAGACTTTTGGAGGAGATTGTTAGGTATGTGTAGAGTAGGTGTAAAGTTCCTCACTAAAACTATATCAGAATGCCTTCACGTACCCTCATTAGGCAAGGAATCTAAGAATTCATTTAAATAAGCCATCTACTGACTGACCTCTTAAAAGATAAAGGTAAACTGGACCCGCTAGCCTCATCAATACTTTCCTGAATGGCATCCAGGACTGTTGGAGGTTTGTCAGTGGAACATTGAACTTGCTTCCTTCCTGGTTGTTTGGTTGCTTTTTTGGCTTTGGTGCTTGCAACAGACTTAGATTTCTTTTCTGAAGTTGGCTGAATTCTCTGTTTGTTCACCATGCTTCTTTCTTGACTATGTGCCACCTCTAATTCTGAAAAAAGGCATTGGGTGCATCTAAGCTTAACTGTTGCCATCTACACTTCAAAACTTGCAGGGAGGGAGCTTCTACAAAGAAGCCGAGGTGAGAAATTAATACAAAGAAAAAAACCAAGGTGGAAACCAACCCTTGCAAAGGGGATAGAACAGTCAATGAACTAAAATAACCCTGCAATACCTGACTGACATTACCAGCGACACCATGTCTTAACTTGTGACAAAAATAGAACAATGTATAACAAAAGACATTTGTGGTAAGGAATGGATATCCAAAGCAACTAAATTAAATACAAACCAACGGCAGTAGGACTGACCCATAAGAAAAACTCCAGATTCTGCTTCATTGCAAATTGTTAAACTATGAGCCAATGTACTGGTAGATTGCTGCAATTGACAATTCCCTGCCTGATACCTGCACCTTTTTTTTCTTCTTTTGAGCTTGTTATTAGAATGTGACTGAGAGTAATCACAGCCAATTTAAAACCGTGAGCTACAATCCTTTGTGACTCACTTGTGGACAAACTGGCTTACGAGTAAGCTGCGCTTACATTGTTTGTAGCACAATTCAAGTACTGCCTATTTATGAAAAACAGCATCCTGGGAGCAGGAACATTTATGTAGCAAGAGTGCCAGAATGGAGCACAACCTTTACATGGGGACTGTGAGGGAAATTGGCCACCTACATTGTTATTTTTTGTTCTGATTTTTAAAGTTTCATTTTTAGATCTATACTCTTAAGTGCATGTCTGTTGGGGATAGCTTCAGGATGTTTTTTTTTTTTTTGTAAATGCAAATTTCAAGATTTTGTATTGGTCATTTTAAGCTACAATGCGTTTTGCTTCAGGATTCTGAACTAAACTCACAAACTCGGTAGCTATCTGGCCTCCTACTCTGGCAATCCAAACTGCAGATTGCTTTTGTGCACTTCTTAGTAGATGTATGCAGATAAATTAGGAAGGAGGAAAGCTGGGCATCTGCGAATATATTTTGATTTGCTGCAACAAAACCTTCATACCTGGATAGTATATCATACAACCAGGATGAAGGGAAATGGGTGGATTAATGGATTTCTTGGAAAAAATAGTACACAGAAAAATAAATCTTTCTTGGCAAGTTGGTCTTCCCAGGGCTCACCAAGTTCTCATCAGGTGAGTGCCTAGACTGCCTAGTGCATAATCTTGCCATGACAGAATGTAAAAGACTACTCCAAGATCCAGTCATTTCCTGCAGCTCAGCGTTTTTACATCTACATGATGGGATTTCATCAGAATATCTACCATTAATGAACATCAGATAGTTCTTGTACAGTTATTTTGCCTTTCCAGAAAGGCAGGGATGACTGAATGAGAGCTTTTTGATGCTCATTTATGGAAGATATTGTGATGAAATCCTACCACACATGTTACATTGGCATACAACAATCAATGTACATCCTCAAATGACGGATTCTGTTAATGCATACAGGAAAAAAAAAATAAGTCAGGTTTTTCTTGTCAGTTCTTAAATCAATGACCGATATCCCCATGTCATCCTTAAGCAGTAGCTCAAGGACTGCCCCAGGGATAATGAAAGTCCATCTATGGCTCTTTCAGGCCGAGAGTCTGTATTTCCCAAGGGAAACAAAGCTCCTCCATTTAGGAGTCTAAGAACTTATCAAGGGATCCTGATGGCATGCTACAGGATTTGGTACATGCTTCTGCATAACCAAAGCAAGTGCCAGACATTCAGAGGTTAGCTGTTCCACTGGTGGCAGTTAATAAAGGTCTCAAGAATGGTGAACATTTATCTAGTAATGCAAGCATCCATTAAACATGAATCACAGCAGCAGCACAACAGCTTAAGAAGGATCTCATCCAATTTCCACACATGACAGTGTGCTGACCTACTAGCAAATATGTTTTCAGATGATCCCACCATGGGATGTCTCATTAGAAACACGAAACATAAGTAACTCCTGTACCTTAACACAAGCAGAGCATTCAGAAAAACACTAACCCTACTATCTTCACGTGCTGATAAATAAACAACCACAGTATTATGCAATGTTGGAAATGTGGACAAAGAACACTAACCTTAAACCATACCACATTATCCAGGCAATACTAGCACATCCCTTCATTACTGTCTGTCCCCAGGTATTTTCTATAATGTGGGATGCAATTAAACTAGTCTTACCTCCAAGGGCAGAGGCTTACTCACATTACCCATATTCTTAGATTTAGCCCTGAAGGTCTTCTCCTGAGATGTCCTTCCTCTTGAACTTATTAGTGTTACTAATCCGTTACAGTTTAAAACAACATGACTAAATTCTTCCATACCCATGGTATCTCTGAGAACAACAGGTAGTTACTGTCCTACATATTCCCTCCATCATACCAGTAGTGTAGCAAGAGTGGGGAAAGGGGTCACATACCCTAGGTACAATCTGTTAGAGGGCATCATCTGAGTGCTGTTCCTGCATTCTTTCTGTATCTGCATTTCAGAAAGCAACTTTTTGAGGAAGGGACATGCCTGGGAGGGCGTGTGCTTCAGATTGCTGTGAACAGTCTATTGAAGTGTTTTTTTTTGTTTTGCTGTTCACTATGAGCAAGGGGATGGGGTGATAGATCAGGGCACTGGGTAAGCCAGCTATGGCTCTGCATCATATTAATCTTTTTCCTTATATGTTTTTCATTTTATATGCCTGCTGACCATCAAGTTTTGCGCAAATCATGCAAGGCCTACTCATTCCATGACAGTGGTAATTTTGCCCATTGTTAGTATGACAGCTGTCTAGAGGGGGGAGGGCATAATTCAGGCAACCATGAAAGTGCTTTGTGTCCTTGTTGGCATTCTGGTAATGAGGGAATTTGTAATGTCCCTAATCCCACCCCTTGTTTGGCTACACACAATTTCTGTCACTACAGAGGCCCTCAATACCTTCCCTATGTGAGTGCACACTTCTGCATACCCTGCACTGAAGGCGATTACCCGACTGTGGCTTGATTAGGTTAATACCAGCACCTAGGCTACACACTGGCATTGCTGCCCTTCTTTGAGGAGCTGTGGCAATGTGTGGGCAACTCCAACTTCAACTGTGCACTTCCATCCTCTAATGCCACCTCCATCAGCCTGATCAGGGACCAAGCCCACTTACCAAACCTGAGTTATTTGGGTCATAGTCAGGTTTTACCTCTATCACCAGAGTTGGACCATCCCTCCATCATATTATTAACACTGATCTGCTGTTTTTCATGCTTTTCCTAATGCCATCAGCTCTTGTGTTCACCCTATGTAACACAACACATTTTAACATGCCCCTTTCTTTCTTTCTTTCTTTTTTCTTTGCTTATATAAACGTAGGAAATAAGTTATGGATATTAAAATAAGCAGATGGCTGCAAATGAGGTAACATAGTTATTTCAGTAAATGCTGTTAAAGTTCTGCAGCATGGGTTGGAAAATGCAGACACAGTATTTAAAATAATCTCTATTTAATGCTAACAAGTGAAGCATTGTTAAGTCTGGACAAAGAACACTAACCTTAAACAAAAGGGGGCAATTTATTCAATGACTGGCCTCAGCAATGGTGACTATAAGAAAAAAATGACCTCTTTAGACCTGGATGATATTCCCTGGGCAATAAGTTGCGTCAAGTAGAAAAACTTTCTGATCACCATTGTTACGACTTTCAGTCCTTGTCCAAAGGTCTGAAACAACCTTTTCATACTGGACTAGGGTATTGTCTATGTTGTATGTCAATGGGAGGGGCAGTCTACCAAATGTGGCAAACTTATATTTTTTTAGCATTTAATTTAAGCCCATTATTTGTAAACCATGTATATACGTCCTTGCTGAAGGGCTTGGCAGTCAGAGGGTGACTTGACAATGACTTCCAGTTTACAATCATCTACAAAATTATTTAGACAGAGGTCTTGGTTCATGGTTGGGAGATCAGAAAAAGTAAATGTGAAACCAAAGGGGTCCCTTTACAAAGGGGTCCCTTTACTGATGCATGCAGGACACCACTGGTTACCTTTATACTCTCTGAAGATCCTCCTGCTACGTGCACCATGTGGTACCCACGCCATGAGGGTTCTGCCCCTTAGCTAATTTACTCTCCATCTTACCACATAGGGATCTACTGATCAGGCATGTAGCTTGTTAATGATGGAAGCATGAGGGATGCTATCAAATGCTTTGGCCTGGTCATGGTATGGCAAATGAGCAGCATGGCTATTGTAAACAGCTTGCAATACTCTCTCAAAGTTGTTGACCAGAGTCATTAGACAGGATCTATCATACACAAACTGAAACTGTTGTGGGTCTAGTCTGCTGATATTTTTAACATTATAATTTATCAGGTAAGTTATGATGAGATTTTTAATGTCATTGTTTATCAGGTCATTTGTAAATATGTTGCAAAGCATTACAAATAAGACTCATTAGGCTGATGGGTCTATAGTTCTTTGGGTCAGTAGTGTACCCACCCTTGATGAGTGTCATAACCACAGCTGTATGCCAAATTTTAGGTATAAAGCCAGTGGCAAAATGCAGGTTAAATAATACAAAGAGTGGATCTGGCCAGGCATGTTTAGTAGTGATTATTAAACTGTCAGGTAGACTATCAGATCTCATTTTTAGTTTAAATCTAGACAAATGTGATTTATTTCTAAACTTCCTAACACAGCTAATGAAAGGTTTGTAGTTGTCCTTTATTTCAGAAGCTAGCCTAAGTTCATGAGTTGCCTTAGTACTCCTAATATTAATTTTCAGGTTTTCAGTCAATTTTCTTATGTTAACATTGATGTGAAGGGCTTTCGATCTGCTATATATTTTAAGGACTTTTTTTAATCATAAATTTATTGATGTTGGTGCTATGATTTTATTATATTTAGAAATGGTTAAGACTTTCAGTTCTATAGAATTTTCAAAGTGGGTATATAACTCATTTGTGAAGTTACTTGCTTTCTCCATGTCTGAGGTTCTGCTGCTATGACTGAAATTTGAAACTTCTTCATAGAAGTTGATGAGATTTCTACATTTCAAGTCTGAATTCCAAGACATTGGTATCTACAGGATGAGAGATTTTAAAAATGAAAGTCACTAGTTTATGATCTGAGTAAAAATGAAAAAGCAGCAAACCAAAGTCCAGGAAGGAACTGGACCACAAAATATATAAGCTTTCCTTCATTTAATAAAACACCACAAACTTCATCAGAATAAATACAAAAATCTGAAACCACCCTTTAAATAGTTGTCATGTCAAAAAATTATCCAATGACAAAATGCTTCAAATAAATTATTTAAATAGCCACTGTGATTTCATGAAAATTTAAAAATACACTACAACATTTTTTAACATTGCATATGTATAAAAACATAAAAATCTAATAAAGCCTATTAACAGCTTGGCTCACTATATCAGTTACAAAGGCTTTGATGTAGTGAGCCAAGCTGTTCACAAAATGGGCTTTATTTGATGAAACACTGTGTAGTAGTTTGTTATTGCTGACTATTATATATATACATTTTTATGTTTTGCTGCTTTTTCATTTTACTTTGTTCTTTGTAGTTGTTTAGCAGTTTTTAGTTTAGGATCTGACTTAACTGGGGAAGGAGATAAGAGAGGAATGGTGCAGGAAGAAATTAGGTCTGTAAGGGCCTGGTCACGAATATTATTTCTTCTGATCGGTCAGTCAAAAATTTGGTGCAGGGAGATTTTGTTAATTATATGCAGGAACTTTTGGTCATATCCTAGATTTGAGGTACAGGTACTCCAGTAATTTTATGGTAGTTAAAGTCACCGAAGATGATAGAGTTTTTACTTACTGGGAATTCATCAAGCACATTTAGGTACATTATATCAGTTTCAGATGACAACTGATAGTTGGTCTTATTTGGTGTGATTTAGAGCTCAGTCAGTTCAGTTTGTGTACCTTTGGGTGTCTATCTATAGGGGATGTAGTCCTTAAATATGGATATGATGCCACAATTTCCATCAGGCCTGAAGGCATGCAGGTGCAAAACCCAGGTGTGGAGAAAGTGCTTTCTGTACATTTAAACCACGTTTCAGTAATTACATAGACATGAATGTGCTCCAAATGTAGGAGGGCCTTAAGACCAAGTATCTAGTTGTTGAGATTTCTGGGATTGAGCACAGCCACATTGATTTGATCTTGATTTAATATGATGTTTGCATTGGGATGACCATCTGCTAGGCTTTCCGTAAAAAAAAAAAAAAAAAAAAAAGGCACAACGGGATGACCAAAGGCATTAGCCAGTTTGCAGAAACCTTGGAATGAGAGGTGCAAAGCATCCTGAACAAAGCAGGTTGGACTGTCAAGCAGCTCATCTCATAATAACATTTATTGGTTTTGAATGAAACCAATTATTTAGCCAACTGTTGGTAAGGATAAGGAAGAATTCCTCTGCCATACACCAGTGAAGTGGTGGGTGGTAATATATTTTGACTTATGGCGCATGGGGAAGTTTGTACCCACTGCACAAAATTTCACTTATTTTAGTGATTTTGATGGAAGGTATGGGATCAAAAATCATTGGTGGCAATTTCTGCTGCATCTGTGTGTCTCTGGTATTAGTGTAATGAGAGTTTTGGGGAATTGTGCTTGTGTACAGCTTAGTATTAGCAACAGAATCAGACTCAATGAATTACATGCAGTAGTTTGAATCTCAAAAAGTTACGTATATATTTATATATATATATATACATACATATACATATATACTGTACACACACACAGGCAATTGCTTATATCACCCTACTTCACGCAAGTGTAGGTAGGGCCCACTTGTCTGACATCCCAACGGGGTTGTCAGTTAAGTGTTTTGCACATTACTAAACTATTATTCAGACTCTGTACTTTTTTCAACTTTAAACAGATTAAGGTTAAAGTATAAAAAAATTAAACTCTAATGCTGGGCATTACAAATATAATGTCAGTAAAAGATTGACATTATGCTTTCTGGGTTTTTTTTTACATCTAATTGTCCCAAGAGCAACAACTGAAAAACAGATCTGAGAACATAAAAGTTAGCCCACATTACACCAGGGGTGAGTCTTGCTGCTGTGCTTCCTGATGTGTCCTAATATAAAAACATTGCCCGTATGTATGTATATGTAGATATAGAGAGAGACACACACACACACACACACACACACACACACACACACACACACACACGAAGTGTAATCTCAGCACACAAACATCTGTTTGGATGTGTTCAAAAGTTAATTCTTGGTGGTTAACTGATCCTTGTAATCAGGTTGAGTTCAGCCTATAAAAACTACATTATGGAGCAACATATAGATTCCACACCTGCATGACAAAGGGTGAGGTATGATGGTAGTGGAGATGCAGGAACAGTGAAATATACTGAAAGGGATTATAGCTCAGAAACAAAACTGCTCCAGTGAACATATGTTATCTCAGTACTGGTAAAGAGATAGAGCTTTTGTGCAAGCCTACAAACTACTAATAACATTTAGCTTGTCTTCGTTCTGCATGCATTGCAGGTTCTGATACCAAGCTTTTCACATGGGGATGTTCTCTTTCCTACTCCAGAGCAGGTCCCTTAGGAGAGGCCTTAAGTGGGTGTGGGGATGCTCACAACTGTACAGCTAAAGGTTGTGCCAGCAGATTTGAGGATCATCTCAATGTGACAGTGAAAGGTGTTGTTCCCCAATTTCAAAAAATAAAGAGAGAAGAGTATATTTCACATATAGAAGATTAGTGCTCTTCAACCTTGTTGAGAAAAGTTATGCCAGAGAACTGGAAAGGAGACTTCATTCAATACTTGAACATCTGATTCAAGAATTTTGTCACTGCCATGGAACAGTAATTCAACAGTCTGTCTTTGGTTTACTATCAAAATGTCGACTGGCAACACATCATTCCGGTTACAACATCGAAAAAAAAGTACAAATGTGAGAGTAATCGACTACGCACAATGTCGAATCTGCTGTTGTCGAACAGAGCACATGACTGCCGTATAGGAGCACATGTAATGTGAAACTCCTATAGTTAACATCATAGTTTTTCAGGGGTGCAAGCCTCCCCCATGCCCCCCAAACCCCCTAACTATATATTCCAACTCTGAGATCGCACTACAGTGAGGAAAGGGCTGAATATCCCACACTACACTACCACGATCTCTGTGCAGTTTTTCGAGTTCATATCAGTGAATGCACAATAGCATTCGCTGATATGACTTTTGAAGATGGTATGCTCAGCAACACGGAAATCCAGACATCTGTAATTCATTTTTCCGTGTGCGGAGCTTCCACATTCGATATTATGATAGTAAACCTTTGTCTTTATATAGAAACTGGAAGAGTTATTCAGTTTTCTATTACTGTCTATATGTACTTTGTGACCCAAGGAAGACATATAGCTGCATATATTGGAAAGTCCTGTGTGATGTGCTTCAACTGAATGGGGTCCCAGGTCTGATGCTTTAAACCATATAGTTCTTTTATTTGTTGCATCTGGATTTTTGGCATTAAGTCAGATGCAGTTAAGATACAAATCTGTTGTCATCAGCACTTCTATTCATGCTTTTTATAGGATATCAAAGTTCTTGAGCAAGGTTTAGATGTATCCATCCCGAGTTGCATTATTGTTATTTTGTGGATGATGATGTGTTCAGCATTTAAAGTGGCTTGTATGCACTGAAATGGTTCTCTACTGAGTGTAAAGCAACTTGGATGGAAATCAGCACCTTCATATCTGAGGTCATGGTTGTTTTGTAACAGAGTGAATTGCTCCCTGCCGGTAAAAGAGGAGCTACCACAGATAAAGGAGTTTAAGTATTGTGGGGTCTGGTTCATAAGTAAGGGTAGAAGGAATCATGGGACTGGCCAGAAAAACGTGCAGTTGTGGCAGTGTTAACGTTGTTGTACTATGCTGCTGAAGCAAGAGTTGAATCAAAAGATGAAGAGCTCCATTAATCTGCCAGTTTATGTCTGCAAGTTCACTTACTATCACAAGCCTTGAGTCGGGACCAAAAGGATAACATTATGCATACATGTGGAACTAATGTGGTTCCTTCACAGAATTGTTAGGCTTCCTCTTCATACCAGAGCAAGGAATTTGACAGTTCTGGATGACCTTTGACTACATTAGCTTTTCTCCAGGTTGAGAGTAGCCAGATTAGGTGGTTTATCCACCTAGTGATGATAGGCTCACAGGTTTGGGAAACAAGTTTATGAACTGCTGGCCATCAAGAAGCCTGGGTACAGTTATGCTACGAAGGAATGCAAGCCTGTCCACTTGGGCATCTAGTTTGCTTTTGAAGGTAGTTGTGGAGTTGCACTGCTTCTCCTTGACTGGAAATTTATTCTGCAGACATCAAAATCTTTGTTTAATGTAACTACTCCTCTTCTTTGTCTCTTTTGCAACCTGGGTACCTACTGCAGAAGTTTTACAAAGCACAATCCACTGGGAAGTCATGCTGAGGCAGATGCAGGACATCCAGTAAAGATTATGGGCTAGATTCAATAATACCTACACTAAGTGTACACCATTCTGAGTGACTAGACAAAGCAAGCATAACTCCTATCGTTTTCCTCCTAATTTTGGTTTTCCTACTGATTTTCTTCCAGCCTTAAATATTGAGAGAGGTGCTAATAAAGGTTACAACAAAGTGTATACTAGATGTACATTTAAGTTTAATCTTTCTGAGTGAATATGCAGCACAAAAATGTGGTGGGGATGTTCTTGAATACAAACTGTGCACACTACCTGTATGTGTTGGTAAATCTGAATGCATATCTTTCTTGTTTCATGTAAATATCTTGGGATCCCATATAATAACTGGGGATAAGGTGCTCTGACCTGCCCTGATCAACTTGCTACCACCCCTATCAGGACATGTAGCTAAGAAAAACAGATGAATGGACATTTTTATTCATTTTTGCACAGCTTTCTTTTTGCTAGGCATTTGAACATTCACTTTGTGCCCCAGTCAGCTCCTGCAGCCAGCTCTTCCAAATCCCAGATACCATTCTAGAATGGATAACTTAATAAATTATTGAATCAGTTGAGTAACAGCAACTACAAGACAGAGAAACCCCCCAACCTTATCCTTTGCAATAAGTATTCCTAATTATTAAATAATTAATTATCTTATCCTTTCACACACATATTTTACCCAAAAATGAAAAAAGAAAATGCATCATATTCAGAAGACTAAATTAAAGACTACCTCAGGAAAGGGAATAAGAACTAAGTGGTACATAACATAATCCTGAAGCAATAAAATGTATTATGAAGAACTAGAGGCAAAGTGATATGCAATCAGAAAATATTTAAAGACATGATGGTTGTGGTAAGGGAGGTCAGTCACAGAATGGAAGTGAAAGGATTTAGGCAGCCACAGCAGGGGGTACAGAAGGTCACAGACAGAAAACCAGAAAAGATGTCATATTCTGCAACAGCCCTACTGTTGGCATGGAGCATGCATGGAAAATGTAACTAGGAAAGGGAGGAGGTAAAAGCAGTAGGGAGAGCAAGAACGTTCAAAGTTGGGGTAGGAAAGACTGGGAGGAGAAGCTGAAGACATAACTATGATGAGAACTGATGAAGACAAGTCAAGACGAGAGGAAATTAATACAGAGATCAAAGAGGAAAAGCAAGAAAAGAGGAAAATATTACAATGATGTAACATGTAACAGAAATGAAAACTAAACTTGTTAATAATGCAGCAATGTACTCATAAATCAGAGATTACAGGATACAGAAATTGGAAAAATATGTGTACTCCAAGGAAATAGCATGCCATAACTTAAGAAGGTACATAAAGAGAGGATATCTCATATTGGGTGGTTCAAAAGCTTGACAATCTCCTGAAGTCACTGCAAAAATTATATCTAATGAACAATTTAAATAAATACTAAAGTCAGTTAAATAATTTGAGTTTGTTTGTAGTCACAGTCTGACATGCTTCTGTTTTTGGCTGTCAATTTTGGAGAAAATGGAAAAAAAAGGTGGAAATTGAAAATGATATAGTGCATATGGCTGCCCGAATGGAGGCAGGTTGCCTTGTCTAGGCAAGAAGGGGGACTTCATTAAGTATTTGATTATAACTGAATCATCAGAGACAAATTTGACCCTAATTGGGTTAATCTTGATCTTAACCCACCTAAAACTCTAACGTTATTATCATCGATTGTTTCCTTCTCCCAATCTCTCAGTCAGCCTTTTGCAATCATGATAAACTCTGTCTAAACTAACACATAGCAAACAAAGCTTACTCATATTTGGGGACCTCAGTTCCATCTTATAAGGCCTATCCATGACCTAAATGGTTTCTCTCACAATGTAACTTGTATCAGCTAATTAGGGAACCTGCTAGAACAAACAAAAATACCATATGAAAATCATACACGAGTGAAAACACCACGGGAAAAACTACTAAGTAATAGTCCAACTCATTTATTAAATGAAGCAACAAAAAAGAGAACAGGTGAGTGCTTTCACGTACCAACTAGTACGCTTCTTCAGATCTTAACATCTACATTTTAATGACCAGGTCCATTTTTATATAAAAAACTCACATTCAAAAGTAATAATCAATTAATTAAACAATTAAACAATTAAATAGTTAATCAAAATGCAGTACAACAAGCATATACTAGCTGCCTAATATCTCTGTAAACCCTGGTGATGGGAAATCACAGCAAATAAAAACACCCTTAAAATTCTGTCACTCTAAAAACTATACATTCCATAGAACAAGGAGATGAAGCAAAAAATATATATATGTATAAAAGAGCACAATGTAAAAAATGTATATAAATGAATAAAATGAATGAATGAATAAATAAATAAACACAAGTACTTTACGACTACCAGATGCTCATCACTTCTAGCACATACTTTCAGAACATATGAAACATATGAAAAAGCATACATATAAAATGTATGAAGTATAAAAATAATATGAAAATAATGTAAAGATATAATAAAAAATATATATCAAAATATAGATATACGCATATGTGTGTGTGTAGATATGTAAAATCAAATAAATATAACCAATAAATAATAAATGAATGAATAAATACATCACATATAACAAATGCAAAATATACTTGTGTTAAATAAAACACCTATAATGTATTTTTAAAATAAATAAGTAGATAAATATGTTTGTATCAAAATATAACTACCTTCATTTATTACTACGTGCTTCAAGTATGGGCTTTATGTTTATAGATTGAGATGGTAAATGTGCTCGCAATTTAAAAATCCATCGTAATTCTAAGCTCTCTAAATATTTCATGTTACTACCCCCTCTTCTTCTAGGGGTTATTAATTGTAAAACTCTAAATCTAAAGTCATGTCCCTCATTCAGCATAACGTGTCTAGCTAAAGCATTCTGCTGGTTGGACTTTTTAATTTCATATGAATGATTATACATCCTATCCTTGAGTCTTCTCTTTGTCAAACCAACATAGAATGCTTTGCATTGTGTACATGTGGCTAAATACATGAGATTAGTACTGTTACAAGAGGCAAAAAATCTGGGTTCAAAAACATAATCTACATCTGGATGTATGAACACCTGTGAATCAATAATCAAACTACACATATTACATTTCCTGCAAGGATATGTACCCATTCTCACATTACGTTCTAAGCACTGTTTATCTAAATGCTGTTCATGTTCAATACAAAGTAACCGCTTCAAATTTTTACTGTTTCTATAGGTAAAATGAGGTGTTATACCTACAATATCCGAAATAAATGAATCTATTGTTAATATATGCCAATTTTTTCTTATAATCCTTGTTAATTATTTATTATCATTAGTAAATCTAGTGGTAAAAGTTACTTTCTTTTCCTTCATCTCCTTAGTAGCTGGTAAACAACTCTTGGACCCGATATACCCTTTACTATCCATATATTTACTTTTATTAAACACCTGGTTCCTAATTTCTTTTACCATACCTCTATCATAGCCTCTCTCAATAAAGAGGCGTTCCATCACATCAGCCTGCTCTTCTAGTTCATTACTCACTTTACATAGTCTGGTTAGTCTGACGAATTGTCTCCTGACTATGTTAGGAAAAATATGGCGGGGATGCATGCTACTGAATTGAAGCAAAGTATTTTTCCAACATGGTTTTCTGTATAAAGAAGTTAAAACTTTACCATGTCTATCTATGCTTATATTGATGTCTAAAAAACTTATAACTTCATTAGAATAATCCATCGTAAATCTCAGGAAGCTAGTAGTAGACTCTAGATAGATGATGAATTCCTTTAATTCTTCTACAGTTCCCTTCCAAAATATAAGTATATCGTCCACAAACCTCCTATAAAGCAGAACTTTATCATAGTATTTGCTATTAAAAAGATGGTTCTTTTCCCAGTAGTAAACTACCAGGTTAGCATACGTATTTGCGCATGGGGTGCCCATAGCGACACCCCATTTTTGCAAATATAACTTGTCTCTAAACATAAAGACATTATTTGCTAGAACCATGTCTAGTAGAGCCCATATAAGTATCTGTTGATCCTTCTTAAAACTGACATCATGGTTCAACAGTTCCCTAATGGCTTCTATACCATATTCATTAGGGATCAATGTAAAAAGGCTTTTTACATCTAATGTAACTAGAAGACAGATATCTGTTTTCCAGTTAACAGAAAACTGTTCAAACATATCTATCAGTTGGTAAGTATCCCTAAGTATGGTGGAAATCATTCTAACCATGGGACTTAATACCTTCTCAATATATACAGATGATATCTCCGTGGCCCATCCCTCTCCAGATACTATGGGGCGCATGGGTAATGGAACTACCTTCTTGTGCACTTTAGGAAGTCCCTTGATGTATGGAATCATGGGTTGTTTCACATAAAAGTAATCATACAATTCTTGACTTATTTGTCTACACATCAATAGAACATAAATTCCTTCATGAATATTCCTAATAATTCCTGCTAATACAATAGTATCAATCTCGCTGTATGTGGTGACTTCCTTCAGCATTGAGTGCATGGTTGCATTGTAGTCTACGGTGTTAAGCAAAACAATCTCGCCCCCCTTATCAGCTGGCTTAATCGTCAGCTCAGTGTTATGGCTTAAACTCTGTAAAGAGCACCATTCAAAACAAAAATACCACTAATCCTTCACTGTTTGATGTTCTTATCAGTAACCAGCCAGCCATATTACATTCCATATTTGTACAACTTCCTAACATTATTGAATACTGTACAATGTCCTTTAAATACTCACTAATGAAAACAAACCCTCCTCCTTTTCTTCGTCCCATGCACACTCACTCACCTGAGAAAATACTACCTGCACTGAATGCCATCAACTCCCTAAAGTGCTAAATTATTATTTTATTTTACATTTGTTTACCGGGAGAGTCCGACTGGGCATAAAACCCTTTTTCAGCGGAGGCCCAGGGAGAAAAGCTCCATTGTTAGTAAACTATTTTGTTAGTAGAAGGAAAATTGTATAGTACAATAAGAAATAAATAGTAACAGACATTCATAGTGGTAAAAAGACTAGCACAGAATAAATTGGTCAAGTGGGAAACAAGAACAATAATCTTGTATAACAATGCTTCTAGAAGACAGTTCTTACAGTAGTAGCAGGTAGTGACACTGCATACAATACGAGTGCAATTACAGTACGTAGTCTTATATACAGGTAGCATAGCAAACTGAAGACTTAAAATCTGATAGATATTAACAGCGAGAAGGAAAACAAAAACATAAGGTAGTCATATGATTTAAATTCAATGCTCATTACGTATGCAATTAAAATTTTAAAATCAGCTAGTTCCATGGTTTGGGCTACCCATGGCCAGTACATGTACAGGTCCAGGAACTGGTGAGGTGGACTTTAATGTCATGCTTGAAATGTTTTAAGCTAGTTATAGTTTTAATTTCAAGTGCTAAGGCATTCCACAGTTTAGCAATGTAGTAGGAGTATAGGGAGTCACCTGAGCTATTTTTACTCCTGGTTACTTCAATTAGAGCTTTATTAGTGGATGGGTACTTATATGGGGATTGAGGAGGCCTTGTAGAGCTGATGTTTTATCGGGTTTATAGTACATTTGGTGGGCAGTAGAGAGTTGTGTGAGAATGTGTTGGTGGGGTAGTTCTAACCAAGATAGTTGTCTTAGGGCCTTACAATGATGGGTTTTTGGAGGACAGCTAGTGGCAAATTAAGCTATCTTATTATAGCAGGCATCTAGCATGCTTAGGTCTGATTTGGAGAGGTTGATAAGGATGGGTGAGGCGTATAGTAAAGTTGACAGAAGATGAGTTCTGGTTGTGGTTATTCTGGAGTTTGTGTAGTGCTGAGTGGTGTAGTTTTTGCATCTGTGTAAGGTACCTCTTTTCTTGTGTACTTTTTTTACAGTCTGGGCAATGTGTAAGTCAAACGTCTGATTTTGATCAACAACAACACCGCTGAGAAGTTGGGTGGATGGTAATAGTTCAATCAAAGTCTTATTACTGGATGTGATGTTGAAGTAAGTGGATTGGTTTTGAATTTAGTGGAGTTGGAAGAGCATGAGTTTAGTTTTATTTGGGTTCAAGATTAATTGGGCATTTGCCAACCATGATTCAATAGCAGTGAAGGATGTTTGGATAAAGTTCTGTAGTTCAGGTAGAGTTGGGGCAGAACATATGACAGTGGAGTCGTCTGCATAATGTATAAGGGTGGCTAGAGTTGTAGCATTATGGAGATTTGTAAACAGATTAAAAAGGAGGGGGCCAAGAATACACCCTTGAGGCATGCCCATAGTCACTGGTAGTAAGGGGGAAAGAACGTTGTTCCACCATACTGCTTGTTGCCAATCTATGAGGTAATTCTGAAACCAGGCTAGAGTGGAGTAGCCTAGGTTCAGTTTGGACAAGGCAGTCAGCAGTTTGTTATGAGATACTGTATAGAAGGCTTTTGATAAGTTTAACAGGATTGCTGATACTAGCTCACCTTTATTTCTAAGTTGACTGATGGTGTTAGTGAAGCTAATAAGGGCTGTGGTAGTACTATGGTAGGGGCGAAAGCACATGCATATGTGATGCTAATTCTTTCAAAATCACTGCACTTCTAATGTTCAAAATGAATTCTATCCAGAAGAACTGTGTCTATTCAAAGCATCATATCTATCATGGATGCCACCCAATCTTTGATCTGTCTTAAGCAGTGAGACACTGCATGGAAAACCTGGACACATACCCGATTATCACTTAAGCATACTAAATATATAACTCTATCTAATCAAGAGAAAATACAACCAAGCATCTAAAAGCAATTTACCTTTAGAGCAGAACCAGCTTTTGGGGTATTCTAAAACAAATAACTACAGTTATGCAATTATACCTAATGAATTTGCAAAATAATTCTTTACTAGCCAACAAGCCTAATAAGCCTGTCAGCTAATCCAGCACCATCTGAATCTTGCTTTCCAGTATTCTATGTCATAACAATCTCACTAATTGAACCTGGAAAACATATTCAATCTCTTCCAAGATGTGAATTCCCCGTCTCTGGTGGCCTGTATTTCTATTTTCCAAATTATGTAAAGAATTAATATCCATTCACAGAAATAATATCCGTTAATATTTTTTGCTGTCTTTTTAACCTCCTCCTGATACAACACATTCCAAAAATGTAGAAAAAAGTAACTGTCACTCCCATATCAAAATGCTGCAGACTTACACACACAAACACACACATATATGACTACTGACCTTTCTCCCTATTTCCACAGCTTAGAATATTACAGATTACTTTTACCAATACTATGTATTTTCTACAGACTAGCATGGATTTGTAAAACATATAGAAGTGCTATAACTGCCATGTACATACTGACACTATTCTTGCTAACACTAACAATGACCATTGAACTGGTGCCTTTTCATTGACTTACAGCCTTCATCCATTACTTTGGCGATCTTTTCAAAAAATCCACCGGGTTCAGTAAGCATGACCTGACTTTGATGACTCCAAACTGAAAATTCATATTTCCTGACGGATTAGTTCCATGTTAAGTCTTTCCATGGATTTGTATATAATGCTGATCAGACATGGGTCTGTAATAGGGCCTGTCTTATGCAGGGGAATGACTGTAGTTGTTTCTCCACTCACTTGGTACAAAACCTCTACAGAGGCTGAGATTGAACAGTGTTATTAGGGGTGTGGTTGCATCATGCTTCATGCTATTTAAGATGCATCCAGGGAAATTGTTAGGAATGATGAAGTATTTTTAGGCTTTGATAGCAATTTTAGGACTTGATCTTGCGTGATAGCTGCAGGTGAACCAGTTTCAGAGATATCTTGAGGGACATATGGAGGGAAGACTGGGTAAAGTTAGAGCTAAATTTATCAGCCAGTAGGTTTGTTGTGTCTTCAGTTTCTATGTAGATAACATCATTCACAATTATCCCAGCACATTGCTGTGTTGTGCTTTTGAGATTACAAACTTAACTGAAAAATGCCTTGTGACGGTCTCTGGCTTGGGTAGATATTTTAGCCTCAAAGTTGGCTTTGGTGGATTTTTTAAGCTTTTGATTTGTTCATTTATTTCAGTAACATGGGCTCTAACATCTTGGGAATTACTCTTCTTACTTCTGGTCAAAATTATTTTCCTTTTATTATAAATCTTGGTGATATTAAGGTTCCACCATGTGGGTTTGTCTCTGGGGTTTGCCTGCACTTGTTCCGGTGGGGTACAAATGTATCTATGCAGCTGTTTTCATGCTGGCATAGTGTGGTGGTGTATGTTTTTGCGTATTCAGTGGAGTTAACTGGGTTTTTCGGGGATATGAAGCTTTACAACATATCACTTCATGATAGGTAGTATATGAGTGTCATAAAATTTCCCACTTTCTTAGTTGGAAAGTCTTATTCTCATGGGATACTTATCAGAAAAAATCCTGAAAGACCTTTAAACTCTATTTAACAGAATCTGCCGTATTATTCTCCTCTCACCTCAAACTGAATATCATTCTAGCACCCTTAAGTGTGCCAAACAGGTAGGCATGAAAGGTTGTGATCTAGATCTTTTCTGTCTTTGCTTCGTATACAAGACTCAGTTTAATGACAGCCCCCCCCCCCCACACACACACGCACACTTTTTAGTCACAGACTTTCTTCAAAAAAAAAAAAAAAAAAGACAATGTACAAGCTGAGGTGACAAGCAAACAATGACTCTCTTTTGTCAAGGCCGGATTCTCCCATTATCCTACACTGAACCTATGTTCTGGGACACAGATGATGGCATTCACTTTAAAATTACATTTACCTTGAAAAGATGTCACCTACTCCTGCTTTAAAGAACTTCATATTACTTATTCCCTTCTTCCCAAACATTCCCTTTAATTTCTTTCCCTTATTTCAATACTCTGGAAGTAACTATATAGGTTCATAGGTTGGTACTAGGCTATCGGCCAAAGGGCCTATACAAGCCTAGCCATAACAATTCCATGGCTATTTCTTCACACAGTATTTACTTCCATGGACCCCTGTCTAGCAGGGTGACTGATGTGATCCCCGGGGTGAATTTCCTATCTCCAATCCAGTCATCAAGGTTCCTTTTGAAGAGGTCCAAAGAGGCGCTCTGCTTGACATGTATGGGCAGTCTATTCCAGAGTCTGGGGAGTCTCTGGGTCAGGAACCTATCCCTCCAGCATGTTTTGTTCATTGTAATGACAAAGTTTAGATTCCTGGAGTGTGTGTCTGAGGGATTGGGAGTTCTTTAAGTATAGCATGTCCAACAGCTCTGTGTTTGACATGGTCTTGTATGTTGAGCAGAGATCGCCTCTGAGTAGATGATATGCGACAGAGTATAGGTGAAGTGTTTTAGACAGTCAGCATAGGACATCTGCTTTAGGCCTGTGGTTCTTTCAGTGAGGTATTTCTGTGGCCTTTCCAGTTGTTGCAGATGTCTTGAGAGGTACATACCAAATGGGGCATTGTATTCTATAATGGGTTTAATGAAGAATGAGTACAGTGGGACAATGACCTCCTTTTTTCTGGATGAAAAGCCCTTAGTGATGAGGTATGCCACATAGAAGCATTTCCTGACTGTTGTGGCGATGTGGTTATCGAAGGTGAGACCACTGTTCACCTGTGTCCCTAAGTCTCTTATCACACTTTCGGTGTATGTGGTATGTGGTAATTCACGGGTATATGTTTTTTCCCAAAGGGGATAACTATACATTTCTTGGTAATGAGTTTGAGCCCATGGCTCTGGCACCAAGCATCTTTTTCTGTAAGGCCCTTTTGTAGAATATCCACATCATTTGGGGATTCAATAATGGCTCTCAGTTTGCAGTCATCTGGGAACTTTGTTAGCCATAGTCCCTTAGTGTTGGCCTGTACTTCAGAGAAGTATATGCCAAACAAGAGTAGTCCTAGGACTGAATCCTGAGGTACTCCACTTGTCACTTGTCTGGAGCTGGATTTGGAGTCAGCTACTTTTACAGTGTGGGTTCTTGTCAGTAAGCCAGTTGGCAACCCATTGAGTGATGTAGGGGATTAATGCCCAGCTTAGTAAGTTTATCTATGATTTCAGAGTGGGGGATGGTGTTGAAGCCCTTGGCAAGGTCCAGATAGGCTGTGTGGATCATCTTACCCTTGTCCACGGCTCTGGAGACTGATTTAAAGTCGTCAGTCAGGTTCAGGAGACAAGATCGGCCCTTCACGAACCCAAACTGCGTTGGGTCCAGTGTTTGAAGGTTGCCAATGTCTTTGTTTATAAGTTCCATGATAATACATTCCATGGCCTTGCAGATTAGGCTCGTCAGACTGATGGGGCGGTAGTTTCCGGGATCCAAGGTGGATCCCCCATTGTGGAGTGGGATAACTGTGGCTGTGCGCCACTCAGTGGGCACGAAGCCTGAGGTGAGGTTATGATTAAACATGACACATATATACATGCACATTCAAGATCAGTCATTATTAACTACCTTCTTTATTCACAGCTGTACTTTTCCCTCTTACAGTACTTGTTGCACACAGTTGCTTTTCGCTCAAACTGACATAACAAACTCCCTCTACAGTGAACAACTGGTTACTTTAGAGGTCGAGTCTCAAAGAAGAAACATGAGATAGAGGGACATGTTGGAGGACAAGGAAGACTTGACTACTTGGAGTATGTAAAAGACAAAATTATGAATGAGACTAGAGTTCTCTAAGAAATCTCTGGCACGGGACCTGAGAAAGCCTATTGACTGTCATCGATTGTTGATCAGTTCACTGGGAGACCTAATGGGATAGGAAACATGCTGATCTAGTAACAACACTTACAGAGAATGCCTAAAACAAAAAACTGTAAACATTTTTTGTGTGTGTGAGGGGGGCTCTTCCCACCAAACCTACATCTATCTACTCTGAAGTTGTACAACGGAGAGGGAAAGAGTAATCTTCAATGATACTGAAAGTTGCTGCAGCAGTTTTTGTTCAGTCTTTTGGCATTCGTTAAAATTGCCATCAGTAGAGTGAAATATTCTGACCTGATATTAATGCAGTTTAATAAGTGATGTGAAAAGGAGCATGTTTTATAACAGTACTAAATACCTAAAGTATAACTATGCATACATTAGGGCTTTATGTTAAAGTTATACTGACTTACAAATGTTTGAAGGTAGAGTTTTGTATACTCAGGTTTATTATTTCTTATATTTTTTCAGGATGTGTATTTACTTATGATTGTTCCTAGTGATCTAAGAAGGTTTTACTGTTTTGTGTATAAATGTATCACAGTGTGTTCATGTCGCTTGTCCCTAAGCATATTTATAAATACAGTACGGATGATTTTTTTCTTCTGGAAATAGGATTTAGTATACATATGTTAATAATTAATTGTTCAAATGGAATATTATGAATAGCTAATCCCATCTGAAAGATTAACATTTAGCATATGTATACTAAAGCTAATTTACAGAGAAAATATTCTGAAATATATAATATTTTGGGGTTATGTACATTTAATAGTATTTTCAAGCAGTTTGGTTGTTATTTGGAGGGGGCATATGTAAAGGTGATTTTTGCATAATGGTTTGTGCACACACAATGGTATGTTTTCAGACATTCTGATAATAATACAATGTGTGTGCTGCTTGAGAAAGTTTGTTATCTGGGAAAATTAAAGTAGTTATATGTAATTTACATGTTTGGATGAACCCATGAAGATTAATGTTAATTACTTCTAGTATGCCTTGCTCAACAAAGGCTGTAGGAATGGGTTGGGATGCCTTTATAAAGAAAGATTTTTAATGGCTTATCTTTAGAAGCTTAAATATATACTATTTTTTATTTAGTGACAGAATAGAATAAGATCTCAAAATACTCTGCATTTGTTTTTTTAGGCTGATCTCATTCATCTTCTATTGGACATTTTAATATCATGCTTGAAGAGCAGTGCATGGCTATTTGATAACATCATGACTTATGCATAAATTACCCAAGAACTTAATGAAATGTGTCTATTTTATGATTAAAACTGGATATTAAATCTTACTGACTAAATTCCCTATTGGACTATTTAATGACATGACTTAGATATTAATTTAAAATGCTTATGGAATGCTAGCTGCTGAATGAAGACTTAATTCTAGACTATGGAATGGAAGTTTACCCCTACTGCCTTACTCGTGTGCTAACCCTAACCTTTATCTTACAACTAACTCTTTCCCTATCAGTACCACTAAACCAGACACTCATGCCGTATATAGCAACAAACATAGTAAATACCAAAGCTATCACCTAACCTAGTCATTATTCTAACCCAACCAGGAAACTCTTGTGTACACACACACACACACACACACACACACACACACACACACACACACAGTGCTTAAAGACAAACGCACATAAAACACTAAATTTATTCCCTTCCCTAGCCCTCTTACCCTAGTCCACACACACACACACACATGACTACATCTATTGCTGAAGATTTCAGTATTTCTGAAACCTCAGCATTAACACAAAACTCTACTTTTCTTCACAAAGTCACAACACACAAAGACATTTCTGGCAATGTGAACATAGTTTCATAGGTATTACATAGGCTACCTACCACAAGATTCTTTTTAAGCCTCACCATGCATCTCAAATCTTTGACAAGTTCTGGTACCCTTGATAAGTGTAAGCAGGGTCCTGGGATATGAACCACTTACAGGTTGCCTGTGTCCATTAGAGATATAGGTGCCAAGCCAGGGATGAATTTCCTGTTCCCCATCCAATTGTCCAAGTTACACTTGAATTGGGTTGGAACTCTGCTTCACATGGAGAGGGTGCCTGTTTCAGAGATGAGGTAGTCTCTGGGATACATACCTGCCTGTCCAGCAGGTCCTATTTATAGCACAGTCAAGGTTTAAGTCTTTAGAATGGATGATTCTGGTGCTGTTTGTTTTGCTGATATGCAGGAGGTCCATCGGAGTGGGGTCTATAATGCCCTGTATGCCAGGCATAGATCTCCTCTCAACAGCCTGCAGGAGACAGAATACAGGGATATGGCCTTGAGGCAGTCTACACAGGACATTTTACTTATGCTCTGTATTCTTTTAGTGAGGAACCTCTGTGGACATCCCATTTGTTGGCTATGCCTGGTTAGGTACATACTAAAGGGGGCACTGTACTCAATGATAGGTCTGATGAATGCTGAATATATTGGAACAATGACTTCCTTGGACCTAGATGCTATACCCTTGTTTATAAGTTGTACAACATAGAATGCTTTCCTCACTACTATAGAGATGTGATGGTCAAAGGGAAGATTATTGCCTGTGTGTCCTTAAGTCCCTGACTACTGGGTCAACTCTAAGTGGTAATTTGTCAATATGATAGTTACCAGGGGTGGATGACTTCTTGAAGGATACTATTATGCATTTCTTGGCATTTAGTTTTAGTCCATGGCACTGACACCAGTTGTTTGTCTGTGTCTTCCCTTCCTGGACAGCATTTATATTGGTGTGGGATTCAATGACAGCTCCTAATTTGCAATCATCTGCAAATTTAGTCAGTCAGAGACCACTTGCATTGGCCTTGACTTCAGAGAAGTAAATGCCAAAATGGAGTTTTCTGAGGACTGATCTCTGAGGGACTCCACTTGTGTCTGTCCTCTTTGTAGATGTGGACTTCCCAATTTTAGCTTCCTGGGTCCTGTCTGTGAGCCAGTTGTCTATCCACTAGATGACATATGGGTTTGCACTTAATCTCCTGAGTTTGTCAAAAATTCCCAAATGGGATATTGTGTCAAATGCTTTGGCCATGTCAAGGTAGGCAGTGTGAACCATTTTGTCTTCATCCATTGCTTTGGTGTCCTTATCAAAGAGTTCCACTAGGCTGAATAGGCATGATCTGCCCTTAATGAAACCAAACTGGGTTGGGCAAAGTGTGTGGAGTTTATTATAACATTATTGATAATTTTCATGATAATTTTTTTCCATGGCTTTGCATATAAGACTAGTGAGACTTATGGGTCTGTAGTTTCCAAGGTCTGTAGTTGGCCCGCCTTTGTGCAGATGGATGACTGCTGCTGTTCTCTATTCACAAGGCATAAAGCCTGTTTGGAGGCTACAGCTGAATAGCAATTTCAGAGGGCCTAATAGGTTATGTTTCATGCTATTTAGAAGCCATCCTGGGATACTGTCTGGGTCCATTGATGCAGTGTTCTTGGTCCTAGAGAGAGAGAGCATTAAGGACCTGTTCCCTAGTGATAGCAGGGGGGAGTTATATTTGATGATATTTGCTGAGGGAAGGTTGAGGGGAAGGGGGGGGGTAAAGTTGGAAATTAATTTGTCAGCCAGTAGGCTTACTATATCTTCTAGCTCAGTATAGGTGGCTCCATTTACAATGAGATCTGTACACAATTGTGTATTGCCTTTGAGGTTGTAGACATAGCTAAAAAGAATGCCTTGTGGCTGTGTCCTTGGCCTGGGAGGCCAAATTTACCTCAAATTTGGCTTTGGTAGACTTTATTTGTCCTCTGAGTTGTTTGTTTAGTTTGACAAGTGTGCTTTTATCTTGCTGGGTGCTGCAACTTCCTAATTTTTGCAATGATTTTCTTCCTTCTCTTAGACAACCTACAGATTTTGTGATTCCACCAGGGTGGCTTGTTTTTTGAGTTAGTTCTGTACATCTTCCTGGTGGGTACAACTCTATGCAGCTATTAACAAGGTTGTATAGGGTTCCATGAACAGTTCTGCATAGCCAGCAGTGTTCTCAGGTTTTATAGGTCTTCAAATTTTGCCAGGTTATCACTTAATAGTAGAAAGTTAGCTTAGAGTAGTTCCTGAATATTCTAGAGTTAGCTGGGGGTCCAGGATTTACTCTTACTTCAAAGGAGACCATTGTGTGGTCTGACCTTACCAGAGAAGGCATTACACCAGACAGTGTGATGCTCTCTTCCATATTAGTGAGAACCAGATCCAGTGTGGTTGCATCTCTGGTTGGTGTACTGACAATCTGGTTCAGGGAGTTTGTGTTTACAAAATCCAGGAATCTCTGTTCCAGTACATTTGAGGTCATACAGGATTTGCAGTTAACAGTGAGGTAATTAAAGTCACCCATGAATATGGTGTTCGGTCGGATGATGAGTGTTTCCAATAAATTTAAATACATGGTATAGGCTTCCTGAGTCATAGATGGGGAACTATAGCTTGCAAGGAAGTGGTATTGGATTTGGCCTATGGTAATTTGAACATGGAGTAGCTCAAGTACGTTGTCCTATTTGACCAGCATTGAGGTATATTTATTTTTGATGTAAATCGAGACACCTTCACCTTTAGTCCCTGTCTGTGTAGTAGTTGGTCTAAGTGTGTGGAAGGCATTATAACCTTGCACTGTCAGGGTGCTCTCTGTGGCTTTAAACCACATCTAAATGACTGCACAGATGTCAGCATTCTCCAGGGTGAAGAGAGCTTCTGGGGAGTGCAGTTTTTGTTTAGACTCCTATCATTGAGCAGTGATACCTTTAGATTTTCTTGGTTTTGATTTGTTATGTCAGAAGTACTTTCTGTTTGGCATTGCCTAAAAAAGGCACTATGGGGGAAGACGATGTTTTAGCCAATATTTGAAAGCTTGGAGGGGAGAGATGCAGACCATCCCTGGCAAAGCAGTGTGGTCTACTTAGCATATCCTTCCAGGTTGACAAATATTGCACCCCCCTAGAATGACATCAGAAACCAAGCCAATTATTGAAGTCAATCATCTTTTGTTTGTATTGTGGCATCATCCTTGGATAAGGTAAAATGCTGCTCAGTGCTAGGGTCATACCAACCTGGGACACATATTCTGAGAGCTCCATGATTTCTCTCTTCATAAAGTTTAGGGAGGTATATCTCAGGTCATTTACATCAACATGGACTATGACTGAGTCATACTGGTACTTATGGCCCATTGACCTGAGTGCATGCGTAATGTGGTGGATCCTAGCTGCTGATAAGCAAATGACCATGACTTTCTCCTTACTCAGCCTCGTGAGAGGGACATCAATGTGTCTCAAGATGGAGTCTCCAATGACCACATTGTTGGATTGTGTGGTGGCTTGCCTTATGGGCTTAGAAGTGGAGGCTCCATGAGATATGGCTGTATGTCTTGATGTGGGTGTTGTTTGAAACAGTGCGTTCAGGGCTGAGGGCATTTGTTATGTGTACTTTGTCTAGGAGGTCTTTGGAGCTTAGGAAGGTTACATTTAAGTGCCTCAACATATCTATATGTCTGTTTTGAATTGTGTGTGATGGTTGCAGCGTGTGTACTACTGACAACCTTATTGACATTAGGAGTATTTTTATCTGAGAGCTTTGCCTCCACTAAAATTGTGTAAATACATCTCTCACATACCATATCAGTTTGTGTGAGAATTAACTGGTTGTCAGTAAACATGAAGCAATTTCTACACTGCCTCAGGATGTCCATATCCATCAAGCTGGTAAAGAAAATAGTGGAAAAGTTCATATCCATGGCAACAGACCCTTTTTATTAATTAGACAGTTGTAGTGAGAATATACAGCAATGTCAGGTGTAACTGGTTTGCAACTCTGGGAGCAGTGTTTGTTACTGTAAACTAGTTGTCGTGTGTGCAACTAGGTAGTGGTGAAGTTTCAATTGTGCTTTTACTGGAAAGGTGTTTGTGTCTATATAGGGCACTGCCAAGCACTCGAGGGGAAACTAATAAGTAGGCCCTGAAAATTTAAGGATGAAGTATTTAAACAGATATTTTGAAGTTAGAAACAAATCAAGAAGTACTTACTGAAAACAAAGAATTAGCTTGTCAAGAATGATGAAAACGGGGCAGTCACAGAACGGCTACTGCATGGCTACTACTAGTGCTGGACTCACCACAGCTTCATTCTGCTGGGATACAATGCTCCTTTGTGTCTTTTCTCACCAGAAGCAAAGCATTAGCACCAATCCCAAGATGAGAGGCAGGCCACAGCATGTTTGGTGATCTTATCCTAGATGATGCAAGGGTCTGTAGACTTGATGTAGCCTTTTCTTGGTTGATGCCTTGAATAGCAACCAGAGCAATCGGGAACGTCAAGCACAGGCACTCATTGCCCAACCAGAAACAGTTAGGAATCAATGCACTCTGCTCCTCTCACCAGGAGCAGAATAAAAGCACAAATTCCAGATGGTCACCTATGATGCAGTTATTAGGCTTTCCAGTGATCAGCAGTTTCCAGAAAATAATGTCCCTCTGCTCCTTCTTTAACCAGGAGAAAATGGAAGCACTAATCCCAAGATGAATACTGAGAGGTAGAATGTGGGCTCTCCAACAGTTAGTGGTCTTGCAATAGAGGTTGTAGATTTTAAAGATAAGATGGAAAAAGATGGTTAATAGCCAAAGCACTGCAATGTGCACTAAGCAGCTAAATATGAGAGATGGGTAACTTAAACTTTAGCTGTTTAAGTGGAGAGCCACTAATTTTAAAAGAAAAGATAGATTGAAAGGGGGTGGGCACTTTTTATTCTGGCTCTATGGAATACAGTGGGATGGCCAATAAAGTTAAATACATGAGTGATTTTCACAAAAAGAGGAATTTTATAGATAAAAAGCATGTTTGACAGTTTACTGCAACCATATGAGTTATATCACTACTGGTCACACAGACAATTCATTGAGACTCATTTAATGTAATCTAATTAAACTGCTGGACTGTCTTTTGGTCATAATAATAATTCCTCAAATCAATAGACTGATGATAAAAATAAATCAGCTTCCTTTTGCATTTGAAGACAACTAACTTGCAGACAAACTGTCTACTTAATGCCACTAATAGGAAAAGGGTGTTTAGTACCCTAATGTGTATTGCTGGGGTTGGGGTAGGGTTGGTGTGTAGCACACATGAGCAAGGGTGGATAATGGCATGATAATCTTTGCCCTAACTCTACTTCTGCTCCAACCCCAACCCTACACATTAGGTTGCTAAACACCTTTTACCGTAACAGTACCACTAAACAAGGCACACACACACACACACACACACACACACACACACACACACACACACACACACACACCTATTCCTGACTTTAACCCTAACCACCATAAACACACATACACACAAACACATTCAAATGCCAAAGGTTTTTATATATAGATGCAGATAGTGTGTGTGTGTGTGTGTGTGTGTGTGTGTGTGTGTGTAGGTGTACTTACAAATGTGCAAGCAAATGCCAACATCGACACAAATTATTAAAAAAAAATCAACATGCAACAACGTATGCTCTGAGACAATATGCTGGAGTTTGCAATTAGAAAACAATGTTTGTTGCAGGGGCAAAGTGCTCTCCACCCCCACCCCCACATCCCAGTTAATTATATATTCCAGCTCAGAGATCAAACAATACCAGAGAAAGGGCATATTTCTCAACTCCAGTGTTATAAAAAAAAAAAACTACAAAATAGAACCAGCAACCTCAACGACTATAACCCCAACCAACTCAGAAAAAAAAACAGTTGCTTGGTACAGCAGAAAACATGTTTTATAAATATATTTTATAACAGTGATTTTACACAGCTGTCAGTTAGCTGGTTTGTTGACCAAACTGTATTGATGACTATACTGACTCGATATAAGCAATGCCTCCTTCATAAATATATATATATATACATATAGAGAGAGAGAGAGAGAGCTACAGACAGATATAACTATATGTATGCAAACATATATGCATGTGTGTTAATTCCATTTGAAGGGTATTAGCATCACTTGGTGGATTTAACAAGTACTCTCAGCTTACAATCATCATTCACCTTAGTCATCCTGAGATCCTTGCTGTCAGTGTCTGGGTCATAGAAATAAATGCCAAAAAGGAGAGGGCCTATTACAGTACCCTGGGGAAAACCACCTGTCAGATTTTACCCACCTGAGTAGGCATCACAAACCTGATTTGTTCTGTCCTCTAGCCAGCATGCATCCTGCTACATAGGGATCAATGTTTAAAGTCATTAGATTATTAACAATCCCATCATTGGGTATGGTGTCAAACAACTTTGTCAAATCCAGGTAGGTAACATGAACAGTATGACCACTGTTTGCCATCTGAATGATCTTTTCAAAGAAGCACACATGATTCAGCATACATGACATATTCTAAAATCTGGATTGTTGCAGGTAAAGTGCGATCAGATTTTTAATGGTCTGGTTTATGAGGGTGGTAATGATGCCTTCCATGGTTTTACAGACAATAATACAAAAAAAAAAGACATTGTTATAGGAGGCCTGGCCTTACAGGGTAATCCTAAGTATATATACAATTTGTTAATATCCACTGACCACCAAGGTGGTGTGTTGTTGAATTTGCTGCTGTTGTGCTTGGTTCTGGTGAGAACTGCTCTGTCAATGCATTTATCTAAACGAGTATAAAGATCCTTAGCATACCATCTCCACTATGGGGTAAATGTGTGAATTTTGAGATGTCATCGTAAAACTGTTTTTCTAAGATGGGTGTTTGTTACCAGGAGGTGGCATAACTCTCAAACTTATCCAGATTTTTGCTTCATATTTTTAGTTTGTTCCTTATACAATTTTTGATTTTCTGTCAAATGTCTTGAGGATTGAAGTCACTAAATAATGACATAAATTTGAGTTTTAGACTTTATATCCTTCAGAAAATGCACACTAAACACAAATCTTGTTATTCTAGCAACTTTTGAAGTTTATAAGACCAATGTTTAACACCTGTCCCAATTTTTAGGCCTCCGCCTCCCAATTATTTTTGCCTTTGTCCAGATTTCTTAAGAGGTTGAGAAGTATGGGTTTGATTTTCTCAGGATAGAGACAACCTTGAGGAATGCCAGGAAGTTTTCATGATCTTTGGGGCCATAGAAGGGGACTGATAAGCTACAAGGTGAAATTCTGACTTACCTCTTGTGAGCAGAAGAGCAATGAGCTCACTGGAGGGTGGGGATGATGGGACATGATTTTGGAAGTGATAAAATCCCTAACAAACATAGAGCTCCTCTGTCATTACCAGTGGGCATTAAGCATGACAGGCACAGAATCCTCACGACAAGGTGGTCTTATTTCATGTGAGCCATGTTCCGGTGACTACACAAACACAGGCTTGTTCCAGATGCAGTAGTGCCACTAAACTAGAAAGTTTGTTGTAAAGACTCCTGACATGGAGAAGGGCCACCTTGATGTTGTGCATTTTATGATCTGATCTGTTATTTAGGTTGATATGTTCATCTGATGAACTTTGCTTAAAAACACATGATGTACAGAATGCAGAAGCCCTTGAATGAGAGGTGCAGACCATATTTTTGAAACCAAGTAGGATTGTTGATCATCTCACCCAGGGAGATGCATACTGGAGCCCCTGGAATGACATCAGCTACTTACAGAATTGTTGAATGCAATTATCTTTTCTTTGAGTGTAGGCATTATTCTAGGTGAGGAGAGGATACAACTCAAAACCAGAGTCTTATCCTTGACTGAAACATACATAGCAAGTTACAGCAAGTCTTTCTGCATGTTTTTCATGGACTTTTATGATAGACTGTTCACTCCAGCATGGAATAGATTCATATCACTGTCGCACTTTTTGAAGTAGGGGGTCCTGACGACCCTTGATATGTCCACGATCATGTCTCCAGAGATAAAGTTAACTATAACCCTGTCCTTCTTCAGCCTAGTGAGAATGGAGTTAGTGTATCTAACAATGGAGTCACCAATAGCTAGGATGTTTCCAGAAGCTGATTTATTCTTATCAGACACTGAGGTGTTATGTTGTTGGTGATATGTTGATGAAGGGGTGAAAGTAGACGATATATCAGTAGGTCTTTTGCTGCCTACTCTCAAAAGTTCTTGGAGACTTTGATAGTGATTTTTTTGCACATCAGTGTCTAACAGTTTGGTGATGTCAGTGCGAAGATGTTGTATTTGTGGGGTGTATATTATGATGCTGAAACAGCGAAACACCGAACACCATTTCAGTGACACACAAAGAATGAACTACAAGTTACGTGAATGTCCAGATCACTGTTTTTTTATTTCCTAGGGAAAAAAATTGGTAGGCCAACCAGACATGACACACCAGCACACCAGCTGAAACATTACAAAGTGGGGGGCTTCACCCCCCCAACCCCCTAATGTTCAAAAGTCTGTCTTCGTTCTAATACATTTAGTTTTAGTAGGGCTTCCTTTGGAGGTGCTTCTTTCTTATCGCTTTTGAGTTGTGTATTTTTGTTGGAAGCACCACACTCAGCAAGTTTACTAATGGATATGGTAACTGAAAATACCGTAATGGCAGAAGCAACGTGGAGGAAAACCACTTCTCTTAGCGCAGGTATGGCTAACTCTCTGTTTAACTTGAATTTAGAGGATGGAACGAGCCAGGCTTTAAATTTAGAAATGGATGATGAGTTTGAAAATACTTTCAATGAAGTGGAAAATGCTGCTTACAAGCTGAAAAGGTTACAGTGGCAGTGTTTTCACATGGAGGCTTGTTTACACCATAATGTGATACCGAGGGGCCTGCATGTTAAATGTATGCTGAGTTACGGCAATACGCACCCTGAGTTACTTGCCAAATGGCAAAAAATGAATATTGAGACTAGCTTTTGATATATTAAGTTGTTAATTTAATTTTTTAGACCTCAGGAAGAAGAGGTCTCGGTTTTTATTGAAAACAAGCAGAGAACGTTGGAAAGTATGAAGCTGTCTGATACTTGTTTAATGAAGCTGGAAGGCTTGCAAGATAAGTTAGATGCTTACGATAATAAGCTTAAAAATATTAAGTGCAACAAGCTAAAGAGAGATTTTAGTGACTTCAGAACAGGGCATTTGTTTGAATGGCCCAAAGAGAAAAAGGGGAATACAAGAACTATGCATGTACCTAGCAATGAAAAAATAAGAGAAGAAAAGGGAAGGGATATATCTCGTATAAATATACAGGCTGAGGTGCATGTGAATTCAATTACTATGGACCAACAGTTGGATAAGAGTTCCTATAGTTCAAAATGCAAAAGGACTAATGGAAGTGTAATTACTACTGAATCTAATGAAGTAGAGGTTATTACTTTGCCTAGGGTTTCTGACAATATAGGAAATGAAGTTGCTGAGAATGGTGTGACATTTGGAAGCACTGAAACCACAGCTGGAGTTATAACAGGAGCGATACCCAAGAAAGGCTCCAATCATCCACCTATTTTTCAGCAACTCCATTTTTTGATCAACCACAAGAACACAAGGATGCCAAGATCGAAGAACAGAGAAAGGAAGAAAAGGAAAGTGCCTTAAGGAACACAGCTCAACTGCATGAAACTGACTCTATAGTAGTTAATATATCAGATTTTTCACTGACTGACAATCAAGTAAGAGTACTACAAAGAGGATTAAGCTTTATACCATCAATACATTCTGCTTTGAGTGAATTTATCACTGCTCTACGATGTTTTGGCAGGAATATAACATTGAAGTATATATTTGGAAATGAGGATACCGGCTCGACTAGTACCATGACCTCTTACAAGAAACCTAGTACATTTGTTACCCTGTGTCAATCGACAGTAGACATGTTTGTACGGCTTTGTGAAAATGAACTAGCCAACCAGAGGTAAAAAGATGGAAGGAAACATTACTATAACTTAACATCAAGTGAGTACATAGCACTAAGACAATTACAGCAAAAGGAGGATGTCATTATAAAACCAGCGGACAAAGGAGGGGCAATTGTAGTCGTGAATTCTGATCAATATGCCCTGAAAATGCAAGAAATGCTGAAAGAGGAAAATGTATATTGTAAGATTAACAGAAATCAGTTAGATAGACTGATTTCTGCAGTGAAAGATGCTCTATATTACAAATTAATGTGTAGAGCGATAGATAAGAGGCTTTTGATTTCTTTGAAGTGGAACATCCTACAATACCTGTTATCAAAGGATTGCCTAAAATCCATAAGAGCTGCTATGATCCACCTCTATGACCTATTGTTTCTAGTAGAGGGTGGGTCACAGAACTGCTCTCTATTTATGTTGAAGGCGAGTTGAAAAAACTTTTACCATATGTCCAAACAGTGCTAAAAGATACAGCACAGTTTTTGGAACAGTTGCATGAAAATATGCAATCAATAGGCTCACATATGAATATATGGCTGGTTACTATTGATGTGAATAGTTTGTTCACTTGTATACCTAATGAGCATAGGATAGAAGCAATACAAGAGTTTGCCTATACGTCTGACAAAGTTATAGATGTGAGTTTAGTCTGTAGTCTGTTGGAGTGGATACTGGAGAACAATGTTTTAATTTATGGCGGGAACTATTATTGGCAGAAATGGGGGGTAGCCATAGGGGGGTCTATATTAAAATCTCAAAGTCTGACAATATTGAATACGATATTGTCAACACGAGAATACCAAAAGCGCACTACATTGAACGTTTAAACAGAAAATCTCTGTACGGAGAGATTTATGTTTATTTCAATGTAGTTGGTATATTTAAGTAGGGGAGGTGTGGGAGGTGCAGGGGGGGGGCTTGCCCTCCTGCCTACACACTATTTAGTTTTTTTTTTGTTTTTTTTTTGGTTTCGATGGTTTAAGACTTCAATCACTAAAGTTCAATCTTTAGTGATTTGAAGCTTTAAACCTTCGAGATTATAATATAGACCCAGCCATGGGCACCCTCTGTGCAAATAGCTATGCTAATTTAGTTCTGGCCAAATGGGAAATGGATGTTAACAACTGTTGGACCAAGCACATAATTTTTTACAATAGATTTGTAGATGACATATTTTTAATATGGGAAGGAGAAGAAAAATACTGAATGAATTTATTGATTATTTAACCAGTACAACTAGCTTTTTGAGGTTTGAAGTGAAATCATCTGATCAAAGTATTGAGTTTTTGGATGTTAAGTTACTACTAGATAAAGGGAAAGGGACTGATACTACCCTATACAGAAAACCTATGTGGAGGAACCATATACTGCACTATTCCAATATGCATCCTAGACACATATTTCAGAACATAGTGGACAATCAAGGGATCCGTATATCTAGGCTATGTACTAAAGATGATGTATTCCTGAATGATCAAGCAAATTTTATAGATAATTTTGTGGCAAGAGGGTATGATAGAAGATGAATCGGAATGGATGCTAGTAAAGCTATGGAAGTACGCCAATGTAAAGGGCAACCATACTATTCTAAGAAATGGAAAATTACTTCAAATACAATTTCTAAAAATAAAAATGGTCCCCTTAGATGCACTCTAATGTTTGGTACTGATTGTCCTGAGATCTGCCAGACTGTTAAGAAATATTGGCCTATCCTAACTGCAGATAATAAGATGAGGCAAATAGTAGGAGACAATCTGAGCTTCTCATTTAAGAACAAGAAGAATTTAAAGAGTCTGTTATGTAATAGAGATGGCGCCCCTACTAAACAAGTGATGAGTGATAAAAGGAATATAGGCACCCATAGATGCGGTTCATGTAAAGCCTGTAATTTATTCAACATTATGAACATTTTGAGCACCCAGTGACTCACAGGAGGTACAAATTTTATGGATTTGCGAACTGTATAAGTAAAAATGTAATTTATGCCACTACGTGTAATTTGTGCCCTGCCTATTATATAGGCAAAACAAATAGAATGTTTAAGGAATGGATTCTCCGATATCAACGAGACATCAAGAACAAAGTGGAGACAAATGCTCTCTATTATGGGCATATATGTGGCAATTTGGGGCATTCTGTTAAATTTATGGTGCTTTCCCATTTAAATGTTAACATGGGTGGAGGAGATATTTTCAACAAAACAGAGGTAGAGGAAGTTAAGTGGATAATGGATCTAAGAGCGGACCAACAACTGGGACTTAACCAAGCTATTCCTCTGAGACAAATCCTAAGAGAGAGAAGCTTAGACAGGAAGAGCTGAGCTACTTTGATTAGAGAAAAGAAGAGTGTGTGAGTTATGAGTATTATGATTGGTACAAAGTGAATTTGATTGACGTAATGCTCCTGGAATTGTTATTGGATGTTAAATGCTTTTTAAAAAAGTCATGCTCAGGTTTTCACTGTAGGATCTGATGAAGGTACAATACTGAAAGCACTTATCCTGACTTTTGACCTGAGAATGTCTTTGATTTTTTCGACTATACATTTTAAAGTTTTTTTTTAATAAAAGATAGCAGTTTTAGCTGTTTTATTGCTTGTCCGCTTTGGTGATAGTCCGCCTTCATTCTAATACAACCTCCCAATGTTGGGGGCTGTGTCCCCCACCCCCCCCAACTAAATATACCAACTCCGAGATTGCACTACATTGGGGAAAAGGGCAAATTCATGGTGACAGCTAAGTGATTTTTTTTTCCCTTGGAAAAAAAAAAATCAGTGATCTGGCCATTTGCATAACTTGTACTTTATATGTCGCTGAAATGGCGTTCTGTGTTTAGCCATTTTGGTGTCATAATATAGACCCCTGTTTGTGTGGGTGGTGATAAAACAGTACAATACTCATTGCACTTATGAAATTTTGAGAGGGCTGCTTCCAAGTAAGCTATGTGTTTTCACCTCTCACAGATAGAACATGCCACTGCCTTAGTATACCATGTTTTTGGCAAAAGAAGGGGAGGTAGTCTTTTGTCTTTCCATGCTGTCCAGTGCTATTTTAATTTTATAGGAATTGGAGGAGTGGGGCAGAAAGAAGCAAGGAAGGAAAATACATAGTCATAAACAGAAACAATAAGTGTGCCAAAATGCAGGAACATGAACAAAACCAAGAAACCAAAAAAATCCATGTCTGCTCAGACTCCAAGTTAAGAATAATGAGTCCAAGTGTATTCAAAATACATAGTCATGCCAGATATGTAGCAAAAAATACCATGTAAAGTAGTGTAGCTGATAAAAAGTTCATACAGGTCCATGCAAACACACACAGCCTGGAACAGACTAGAGACAGACAGGCACAAGATGAAGGATTTTTTGCAGAAAGATGTAGAGGAAACTTCACGTGCATATTTTTGCAAGTACTATTGCAGTATAGTCAGTACAGCTGTAAGTGGCTGATCTCAGCATACAGAACAGTTAAAAGTAAAAGACCAATAAAAAACAGATATGAATTCTACCAGTTAGTCCCTGGTTACTCATAAACAACAGCAATTAATGTCCTCTTACTAAAAGAACCACCAAGGTCTCAAGATGGCTCCCATACTAGTCCAGAAACAAGCTAATTGTAAACAGTGAAAACACTGATTTTCTTCTTCTTCTTTTAGCTTTTCCCAGTTAGGGGTTGCCACAGCGGATCATCTGTCCGCTCATGATTGGCAGTGGAGTTTTACGGTGTCGAGTTGCCAGTCCAGTGCCCAACCTTCCACAGAAGGCACACACATGCAGATACCTAGGGCCAATTTAGAGTGCCCAATCCACCTACTGCATGTCTTTGGGATTTGGGAGGAAACCGGAGCACCCGGAGGAAACCCATGCGACCACAGGGAAGACATGCAGACTCTGCACAGAAGGCACCCCAGCCGAGAATCAAAATGGAGAACCTCTTGCTGTGAGGTGGCAATGCTAACCGCTGCACCACCATGGCCGCCCAGTGAAAACACTGATTTTAAATGAAGAAAAACAAACAAAGCAGATTGAATTCAGCAAAAACAGCAAATCAAGTTTTAAGTGGAACAGAAAAAGAGATTTATTGAGTTATTTTTGGTGTAACTGACATTCAGAAGAACTTTCAGCTTATCAGTCAGAAGCAGACAAGCATAGCTGTCCACAGTCTTTCTTAAAAGACAACAGGAAGACTTAGCTGGTCTCACTATACAGCAAACAGTAAAAAGTAAAAGACCAATCAAAAGCAGCTACCTAGAAACAACATCACTTAATATGCTAGCACTACAACAACCACTAATGTTTCAAGATGGCTCCCACACTATGACAGAAGCTTGATTGTAAACCGTGAAATCAATGATTTAAAAGAAAAAAAATTGAAAACAAAATTAAATTCAGCAAATATGCTCAAATTACTAACAGCAATAGTAAAATGCAAAAAAAGCTTTCCAACTTCTCATAGGGAACCAGATAAGACCAAACTGATAGCTCTCCAGAGTATTTCTTAAAAGACTAGATATTTAGATAGACAGACAGACAGAGATACAGACAGAGATACATAAATTTAACAAAATTCAGCTGTCCATGGACTTATTTGAAATCCACAACCATAATGTGGAAAGATAATTTAAGATTATAACACTACTCTATACTGTCATCCACCTTACAGCAACTGAAATCTCTGTCATCAGCTTACAACCCACACTACAAATGCATGCAATAATGGAGAATATATCATCACTAATAACCATTAATATCTCATATGAAATTATTAAACTAAATGACCTCACTACTGATTGCTCAAAAGTAGATACCATAGCAACTATATCAAGTATAAACACGTTTAACTTCATACAACTAATTAAAACACCAACAAGAGTTAACAAATTTGCCAACAAAGAAACTATTTTGACCAGATATTAACACGTGACCCCAACAACATTCTATATTTTGCCATCTAACCAGATTTCTTTATTGATCACCACTCCACATTTATAACCTGGGGCAGCTCTAAGGTAGACAATTGCAATCAGTATACCACAATCAATCAGAAATATTATTAAATTTAATCCTTAAACAACCTCATTACTACTAAGACAATGCAACTGCACCCACCTAAAGCACACTACATTAGATGATGCAGTACACACTTCAACTCAACTTTCCTAAGTATACTAAAGTCCATTGCCTGATAATGAAGAGAAAAAATTAAATCAAATCCTGCTCCATGGTTAACCCACCAAAAACAATACAAGAGAGAGAAAAAAATTGGAGAAATTATTCCAAAAACAAAACCACCAATAACAAATAATTTTCTCTAATTACAAAATTTAGCCAAGTCTAGGATTATAAATGATAAGGAAATACACCATGACAACATAAAAGAATCTCTTAACAAAGACCCTAAACAATTCTGGACGGAGTAAATCACTTAATAAAAACAGGAAAAAAATCTCTATCAAATTCTTCCTCTACTGACAGAAATTATGACATCACCCCAAAATTTTAACACATGCTTTATATTAATACGGCCACAATCCTCCTTAAAACAATGTGTCCCCATATCAATCTTGCAATCATCATCTCAAAACAAAATAAATCACATGCAACAAAATAAAAATATATATATTGACTCCTCACACCCAACAAACAATAATAGTATTTAATAGTACTTTCTCATTCCAAGCAATATCTACAACCATAATTAAGAAAGGGTCTATATCACATAGTCAAAGTATGACAACTTCGAACGTGATATGGTCGAAACCATAAGTTCAAAGTTGTCATACTTCGATTGTAAAAAAAAAAAAAAAATGTGAAAATAAAAAGAAAGTACTTGAGGGGTGTAAGCAGGGGGCAAGCCCCCCAACACTTAGGTTTATAGATTTATAGGTTTATAGATTAGTACTAGGCTAACTGTCCTTGTAGACCACTTTTAGCCTAGCCAGTTACTCCATGTGAGAACCAAATCCTGCACCTTTTGTTTGTAAGGTAAACACCTTAACCATTATGCTAACCTCCCAACTCCCTTTACTGCACTGTAGCGCGACTTCAGAGTTGTTATATTTATAGAGCAGGGGGTGCAGGGGGGCTTGCATATGGTAGTCGAAGTTACGGAACTTTGACTATGTGATATAGACCCATTAAGAAACTACTCCAAAACTTTAAATCAACTTCAAAGATTCCAGATAATCTCCCAGCACAATTCCTCATACTGGCAACTGATTCTAAAACATACTCATAGCAATTCTCATAAAATACAAAATAACCGAACCATACAATCCCAAAATATATATATGTCATGTCCCCTTTGTAAAGGATGAACATCACTCTAAAGAAGGTAAAAGCAGTATTCACGAAGAACGAGTCAATTCCACCAAGTAGACAATTTTATTCACTAAAAATTAAACCACGTATACATCCACCATGAACGCCTTCACAGTACATTCACAAGCGTTTTCGTCAGTTAATTGACTTCATCAGATGACCAGCATGATTTGAATCCTTTAATATATACTCCAAATTTGTGGATTAGCTTGTGTGTGTTTTCTCAGCCTTATTTGCTTTTCTTTCTTTCTCTCTCTGTGTATATATATATATATATATATATATATATATATATATATATATATAGAGAGAGAGAGAGAGTGACTATCATCTTCAGTACCTTAATAACTTACCAGATATATTTTACCTTAGCATCATTTGCATTTACCTCTGCTTTCCTCTACTCCCTAATTTGTATACAACCTAGTTACGCTCATAGTTTATTTTCAGTTTATCAGTTAATTATTGCTCACTGTTACTGCAGCTAATGATTTTGACTGTATTGTATAATACTATGCAATATTTATTCCTGCTATTTCTGCATGTAACTGGTCTGTGGCTGAAGGCAGTCAGTTATAATTCTTACATGACCCAGTCAACAAGCATACATAGATACATAAATAAATAAATAAATAAATGCATATGTATATATACACACATACATAATACAAAGATGGTAGAACATGACAGTAAAAAAGAGCTCTCAAGTCTTGCAGCAACACACAAACATGCAGCTGAAACTTTGCAACATGAGACAACATATTGCCCATTTGTTTAAGCAATCATGAACTTTTCTCTTTGCTTATATTCAAATTCTCCACTGGCAGCATGTTCCAGGAACCAAATGCATTCTTTAAAATAACACTTTCACTAGTTTCTATAAATTGTCCCCTCTTCTCAACAATATCTTTTCTGTTCAGCTGCCGCCTTCTATCTCAGTCCTAGACATTTGGTGTGCCATATTGCATACGTCATTGCTTTCCTCTTTTATAAGATAAAAATGCAAGTCTGCCTGAGTCTTTCATTTTCACCTCTCCACTTTATTGCTCTCAGTATTTTAGTGCATCATTATTGTATGGCCTCTTATCATATTAATCTCATTTTCACTTTGTAATTGCTAAAAATCAACCCAGCATGCCAGATGTGGCCTTAACAATGCTATTTATGAAGGGAATGTAATTATACATCACTAGGGTTTATTTCTGTGGGTGTGTTTTGTCATGGCCCCTTGAACTGTTATTGCATGACATCACGTTTGAGAATATATATTCACAAGATCTGCTCTTACTTTGGCTACCTGTCACTTGTACGTTCGTCCGTGATTCTGAACTCCAGTCCAAACATCATCTGTATTCCAAATTTCACGCTGGCACAGAAGATGAAAACGTAAAACATCAGTCGCACAGACACAGAAGCGTCTGTGTGACTGGACTTGAATGGCGTTCCTAAAGAAGAACGCCCTAAAAAAACAAAAAAACCCCCAAAAAAACAAAAAAAAAAAACATTTTTTTTTAATTAAAAGAAGATTAATCTACCAGCCAGCCGATTCCGGGGGGGGGGGTGCAAGTGCACCCCCTTTCACCTGCCTGCGGGTGCCCTTGCTCTACATTAAAGCCTATAAAGCAAACCAGCTGTCCAAACTACAAGAGTGCTACAATAAAATCACTAAATTTGCCTCTTGCATCCACAATAAACTATGAGCACCCACCATTGCTCAGTATTATATTGCTATAAACATACACTTCCCAGCAAATGGCTTGAACTGTTCAAAGCCTTTTATACAGTCTGTTAACTACATATAAAACCCTTCACTTTCTAAAAAGTAATACATCTGTTGCTAATTTAATACAATGATATACACCTATTTAACAGCTGTACTCTACCAATCAACATCTTATTCATACAAAAATCTCTTAACAGCTGTTGCAAAGAATTCCTCTCTACTTCATTCATGTAACTAAACATGACAATACTCGTCTGAACTTCATACAAGTTTCATCTCTTAAGGAGTGTAATCACTCTCTATTCAAACATTAGCAATAAATGTTTTGCACTTATGCCACAGTAACTGCGTAGCCTCAATATTATTGCTCTCATGTAACTATCAAGCTACTCATTGATATATATATGATTAATATCAATCTCACGTAGTTATAAGGACTCAAGTTTAGCAACCTACTTCTTCTTTGACCTTAACAATAGGAGCACTCTTATTTTGCTGTTCTTCACTACTAGCATTTATTTTCTTTTATGTATTTTTTTATCTTTTATTGACTGGGTTAGTCCCTCTAGACTAGTGGTTGCTTTTCAAGCAGAAAAGCAGTGGTATTTCTACTACTAGGAGAAATTTTTCCAGGGTATTGGGGAACTTCCCCCACTCTTTTTGTAAGGGAATGCGTTCTTGCATGTCAACACTTCCAGTTTCCATTCTGAGCATGTAGGCAGCTCGGAGAAACCAGGAAGAAAGTGAAAGGAGGATGGAGTGTTCGGAGCACAGTGTTATCAAAGAAAAAGTTAGCATAATGTAGGAAAATATGTTTAATGCCAATAAGAAGTGTTCAGAAGTGTAGAAGGAGGTTGCAAATGCAAAGGCAGTTGAGCATTTGTTGGAAGTTGTATGTTTACGTAAAGTGGTTGAGAAAGCATCCTAGCTGTCTCAGGGTGAAAAATACCGGGAAGAGAAGTTGCAATTGGACTCTGAAGAGATATTTCAAAACAATCTCTTCAGAGATTGAGAGAGAACACAGAGCTGAGTTGTTAGAACTCTCCAGTTAGCGGGGGTTGCAGGATGATATACTTTTAGAGTTGGTAAATGCCAGTGAACCTGAAAGTGGAAATTTAACAGAGAATATACAGAGTGAGGAGATTACACAGGTCAAGAGCAGAAAGTCATATGTTGAGATGGGAAAGTTGAGAGTGGAGAAACAGGGATATGGAAAGAAAAGCCATAAACATAGAAATAAGTTGTTTAAGGTACAAATCAAAAAGAAAGAAGGTGGAATGGGCAGATATAAGGTATGGGAATAAATTATAACTCCCTTAGGAGTTAAAGCATATGAAGTAAGGGTGTTTATTCATATTAATAGATAATATACATTTGTGATGTATTTTTGAGAATGGTAAAGCTATGGAGAATTTTCTATGTCAGTATAAAAAAAGCTTGTTTTCCTATGAACTCTTCCATATCTAAAGCTTTTCAAAGAGAGACTAAGAAAAAAAAGCATGCAATTCAGAACTGAGGTTAAAAAATAATTTAAAAAGTACTTATTAAGTTTATGTAAAGATGTGACAGACATTGTAAAAGTATTATGATAATAGAGGTTTACAGACAGGTGCATGGGACTGCAATGTTATTTTAAAATTTGAGAATTATAGCATTGTGCATATTCCAAGTGTGATAAATGTGGAAGGGGGCAAAGGGATAGTGAAATACTGGGGTCAGCCAGAGACATGTTTTCTGTGTGGGAAAGCTCATCATGTGATAAGCAATTGTAAAAGAAAAAGAAAGAAAAAAAGGAAATATTTTGGATGTGGAAAGATAGGACATGATACAAGAAATTGCGAAATCCAATGTTATAAATGTAAGAAAGTGGGGCACCTGGGCACGCAATGTGAATATAATGTAAATGAGATAGGGCAAGAGACCGTAGAAACATTAACAGAACAGAACCATGAGAATGAGGGCATAGATTAAGAAGAAAAGATAATAAAGAGTATAGCAGAATGTGTAGAAGTAAATGGTTTGAAATATAACAGACGAAGAAGACTTACAAAAAAATCAGTAATGAAAGTTTTATTTCTAAAAAAGGAGAGGGTGAAGAATCATGGTAGAGCGATAGTGAAGATATAACATGGAATTTAGTTAAACAAAAAATAAATTCTATTGGTAAATATTGCTAGTTTAAAGAATGTTGTAATGAGAATACGTATACTTGAATGGTGTAAGAAACAGGAAAGCGACATTATCATATCAGAAGACACTAGGTTTTTAACAAATGAAGAGAGACAACAGTTGGAAGTTTGGTGGGGAAAATGTAATTTTTAAGTTGGGGAGAGAGACATGTTTAGGGTATAAGGAAATTATAAAACTATTAGATGTTACCTTTGTTACTTTTAGCTGTGTTATAATTCTTGATGTAAGATGAACCAGGAATTTAGAATTATAGCAATTTATGTATTTGTAACAAAAAAGAGGGAAGGGATGTTTAAAGTATGTTGGTGTAAACATGGATAGAATTATTGCATGACATTTTAATTGTAATATACGGTAAAATAAAAATAAAGCATATAATGTTAAAGTGATATTAGATACAATTTGTGAGAATTTAAGGATATGGAATAAGAGTACTTGGAATTATAGCAGAGGTGAACATAAATTAGAAATGGATTATTTTTTTAGTTTTAGCAGGGTTGAAAATTATGGATGAAGGGGTGTTAGAGACAGATTTTTCGGATCACAGGTCCATATGGATTACTCTGGAAAATAATTCCAACTATATAAAAAACAGGAAAGGGAATAAAAAGGAGTAATGAGTTTAAATGGGATAAAGAAAGGAAGATGGATGTACTAAATTTATGGAATGATCATGTGCAAATGAGTTTTTTTTTATAAAGATTGGCCTGAACGGTGGTTATTTTTTAAACAAAAATATAAACAGCATTATATAAGCCAAGAAAATATAAAAAGAAGAAAGGTAAGACTATATTATGACCAATTAAGTAAGGATATTTGGGATAGCTTAGAAAATAATGAAAAAATGTTTTTTATTAAAGAACAGGAACTATATAATTTAAATAAAAAGAAAATACAGTATTTGTAATATAAACAAATATAAATTGCACCCTATTTGAGTAAACATATTAAAGAAATATATAGTATCCTGAGACAAATGAAAGATAGCTCACTTATAGTACAAACTATGCAAGATAAGATTATGGAAATAGTGAAAGGATTTGTTAAGGAATGTTTTAGAGGAAAAAGTGTACAATGTACTAAGGAATGGAAAGTAGAGATATTTTCAGAGGAAGATAAGGATTTGGAAAAATTATTAAAATGGAAGATTTGGAAAATATTTTATAAAAAGTAAATTTGCAATCGGCGGCTGGTCCAGATGGAGTTGAGTATAAAATGTATAAAAATATGACAGTAATTAAAAAAAAGTTATTTTCAGAAGCATTAAATGAATGGTTAAGAATGGGGTTTCAATACAAAGAGCTGTGCAGTGGTATAATAACATTTATATGGAAAAAAGGAGAAGTGTGAAATACAGAATTGGAGACCTATAGTGCTGAATAACACTAAGATTTTTATGAAAATTTTGCAAAAAAGAATGGAAAGTAAGGTAAGTAAGATTGTATATACATGTATATAGGGTATAAAAGGTAAAAATGTACACGATTTATTGTTAGTCATTAAAGAATTAGTGGATGATATTTAATATAAGGAGGCTCAACCAAAATGAATGGTGATTGATTTAAGCAAAGCTTTTGATTCAGTTCATCATAACATCCTATGGAAAATATTTGATACCTATAATATAAGTAATAAGATAAAAATGCTCTATGTTAGGTTAAATATAATTAAGATACTAATAAATGTTTGGCTTAGTAAAGAAATTGTGCTTGAAAAGGGTATAAGACAAGGTTGCCCTTACAGCAGTGTTATTTTTGTATTAGTATTATGTTATTTTGACACACGTTAATATTGAGATGAGAAATAGGGAATATGTAACCAATGAAGTTATAAATATTCCAATTATGTTGTCATATACATATGATATTCTTATTACAAGAAATCAGAAAACTATGGTTAATGAGATTACTTATCTTCAGGAATTTGTACAAGAAATATTTTTTTCTAGTAATAAAGATGAAAGCATAGGTTTATGATGGTATGATAGGAGGTATTAATTTTAATAGGAGAAGGACAAAATTACTTGGTTTGACATTTGGGAAAAAGAAGATATAAGAAATTTATGGGAAGAAAAAGTTAAAAGTCACGAAAAACACATACATATTTTGGAGGACCTTTACATTATCTTTTAAGAAAAAACATATTTAATTAATTTGATATAACTCGTTAGAATTACTTGCTTAGTGAGTGTTTTTAGTATCCCACTGACTTTTGAATAAGCATTTTATAGTATTGTATTTAAATTCATTTGCGGTTCAAGACTGAATCCAGTTAAAAGAGAAATGTTATATGTAAAAAAAAGGTGGTGGTCATTTAGGACTGATAAATCCTGTAGTTTATGCAGCCTCTCTAAATTTGTATAAAGTATTAAGAAGTCTGAAGGATAATGACAATTCAGAATTGGTGAGAATTTAAAAAGTGAAATATACTAATGAATGGATGAATATTTTGAATTCTAAGAGAAGAAGATTATATGAAAATGAGGAAATGAAAAATTATCAAGACAAAATGTTGCTTTGGAAATTATAAAGTTAATGAAATTGAAAAAGATAGGAAGCTATGGTATCATAATATTATGGAAATGTTCTTTTACATTTATCCTTGGAAAGAAGTGTGTAAAGAAAAAAGGGTTGCAATTAAGGCAAGAATGAAAAGATATAAAAAAATCTGGGAATGTTAAGATTTTCTATGAAAGTTAATTACCAGAAAAAGCAAATGTGCGTTATAAAAGCAAAAATAACTAAAACTGTACATTTTGTAATCAATTTGAAACCAACGAGCATGTTTTTGTGAGCTGTAAAAGGGTTAAATCAATATGGAAAAGGTGATAAATTTGAAATATTTAGAAAATGATATGGATATAAATAGTCTTAAAATGGATATGACTGAGTATGGCTATTACGGGGACAATAAAGTATGTTAATAGAACTGATAAAAATATATATTTTCTATAATTTGGATAATATGAAATCAAAGAGTAAAGTAAATTATATTCAATGAAAGACTGGATCAAGCAGAGATGTAAAAAAATAATATTTTGTTTGTGGAAAATGGAGTGGGGGTCCAATAATGAAAAAAAAAAAGAATGCATTATTTCAAGTATGTGTTTATAAAAATTGTTTAAATTGTTTGATTAATGTATATACTGTCAATGAGATAAATTGTATATATTGCAAATAAGAAAAATTGCATATATTGTAAATAAATATTTAAAAATAAAGGACCTCCATTCTTTTTAATAGATGTCATGGGAATCTTTTTTATTTACCTGAGCTACCAAAAACTCAAACAGATGGAACCACAGTTTAATGTCTCAAATGAAGGATGACCTATTCAGGAGTGCAGCTTCCCCTAATGTTGTACTGCACTGTCAGCAATCTAGTCACTTAACATGGAAATAGAACTTACAGCCTTCTGATCTTCTAGTACCAAAAGGGTAGCCAGTACAATGACAATGTATGTATTACTGTGTTAGCTGCTACTAATTTCACTCATCAATATATATGATAGACTAAACTAACCTAAAAAACTAACATTAACTTATCATGTCATACCTCACTGATATCATTACTGCTTTAATTTAATGAAACTCAAAGTATCCCTGAAAATGTTTGATTATTTGTTTATCTGTATAACATTTTGTTCTCTGTGTGTTTATTATTAATTGTTAGATGACTCATTGAAAAATATTTCTAAAATGTTTTACTACAATCGTGTGAACATTTCAATGTTGTGTTTCTCTACTTCAGCTGTATAAAACTTCGGCATTGTATTTCTTTATGTATTGCAGGTTTTCTCTGCTGAAAAGGGACACTACCAAGTCAGACCACCCTGACAAACAAACAAACAAACAAATAATTGTACATCCATGTAATGCAGACATTGCCTGGTTAATTAGCACTAGTAATTTTTGGAAAACTCTTACACTTACATAAAATACTGCAAATGTCACAAAACAGGATGAAGGTACATACTAGGTGTATACCTCTCAACTGTCCAGATTGTTAACTTATGTTCTTGGTCTGTTCCTAAATAAAATTTCTGGTTTTCTTGCAAATCACTAAGGACTGAAGTCAGTAAATAGGTCATACATTTGAGTTTCAGACTTCATATCATTCATAAAAATGCAAGCTAACACAAATCCTGCTTTTCTAACATTTTAAGTTTCTGAAGCAATATTTAAATTATCCCTTTGTTCCTGGGCTTTTGTTGCCCCATTATTTTAGGCTTTGTCCAGATTTCTTGTGTTAAGAGGATGACAGGTATGACTAGGTGATGCCAGGCTTACATTAAGCTCTACACTTGACACTGAAGGTTTTAACTGTGATATTGTCTGTGTAAAAACATGTACATATATTGTAGATTTTTATGATAAATATTTACATATACTGGAGATATTATTTTACCTAAATTAGTGTATTAAAATTATGCACATATAAAGTAGATGTTACTTTATCAATTGTTGACGTACATTATGCTTATATTTGTTTAATTTCATGAATCAGTGTATTTTGAGGAACTTTTTATTGGCCTCCCTGGAAAGAGGTTCTGAGACTAGAAAGACAATCATTACATTAACAAATGTAAATAAAAAAATAAATGTAATACTTGAATAGTTTCCTCAGACCTAGTAAAGTTACATTTTAGCAGTGCCAGTGTATTTTTAATTTCTCAACATTTATGTTACTTTCTAAAACAGAAAGATGGAATACCTTGCAAAGTACTGAGTTTTACCACAGGGAATTGGTCTGACATGCTGACTGTGCTGCAGATATCTGAGAGCCATAGTCTGCCCTTCATACCTGCAGTTTGCTCCTGGGCATTGTCTAGCTTACTGAGAATGTTCCTGCTTCACATATCCCACATGGAATTTTCTTAAATGCTGTTCTTATTTGCTGTCTTTTGAAAATGTTTCCTTTTTACAATTAGATCTTGGCTGAATCTGTAAAGCTGTACTGTGAATTCTGATACTTTGCTGGGAAGAACTGAAATTTTATACCATACCAAAGAAAGAATTGCACCTTATTTGTGCAGAAAATCAGTATTCTGTTTTTATGTGTAAAAAATCTAGCAACTAATATCTTCTGATGTACAGGAACTGAAATTTCCCTGTACCTTTTCAGTTAAAGGTCACTTGATTTTTTCACTTTATTCTTTATCCTGTGAATCAAAGCATCATTTGCTTTCTTCCCCCCTTCTCTTCACTATGATGGGATTTAGATAAAGAATTATAAGAAAAGCGGTTAAATAAAATGCATTTCTTATTGCATTCATATAGTGGACTCATAATATTGGTTTATGATAAGAGTCGGCTACACTTGAATGGTGTACTTAGACCTTGCCTTCAAAGAAAACACAATCTTTTGTGATAAGAATTCACTACTTCAATAGCTCACAGGGAATGAAACTGTATTAAAGACTAAATATCTATTCAGTCAGTATTTTCTGTGCTCATTTTTTTTAAAATAATGCTTTAAAATGGAATGTACTTACACATAAATGAAGAAAAATGTTTAATTTTATAATAATCCAGAATATTACTGAAGTCATGTTTTTAAAATCGCCATGATTTTTGACCAGATTTCTTCATATCATGTTCATGTACTGGTTATATACTGCAAGTAATAAAAACTAAATCATTTTATTTTGTATTCTTCCTACAGTGTGACACAAGCATGTGTATTAATATGTGTATTAATATGTCATATAAATAGGTGAATTAAAAAAATATTGTAAATAAATGGGTGACCACGGTGGTGCAACGGTTACCATTGCCACCTCACTGCAAGGGGCTCTCTGGTTCGATTCTCGGCTGGAGTGCCTTCTGTGCAGAGCCTGCATGTCCTCCCTGTGGTCACCTGGGCTTCCTCTGGGTACTCCAGTTTCCTCCCATATTCCAAAGACATTCAGTAGGTGGACTGGACACTCTAAACTGGCCGCAGGTGATTGTATATATGCGAGTGAGTGGTGAGAATGAACTACCGCCACAGGCCTAGTTACTCGGCGGTGTAAACCTTGGCTCGAGATGATTGTCACTGTGGAAGGGACACCCTGACCACATGTGCAAAATGGGAAAAGGGATTGAGGATGGATGGATGGATGACAAAAAATGTATTGCTAATAAATACAAAATAAATGAGTTTCCATTATAAGTCATACAGGGTTCAGAGACTTTCTTAAAAGATTATTAGAAAGCTACAACACCTGGCTCAGCTATTTTCTAAAATAGTTAAGCTATCCTTGTTTGAATCTCAATCATCCAAGCCAAAGTCTGATGGCACTTTTGTGATAATGACATTTAGTCTGCTGTTGAGGTATTACAGTGACATATTACTTACTAGGAAAAGAGAGAAGTATTTATTTATTTACTTGTTTATTTATTTTGCATTTATGGATGGGGGGTTGGCATAATGGTTAAGGCGTTTACCTTACAGACATAAGTTACATGGTTTGATTCTCACATGGGGTAACTGACTAGGCTTAAAATGTCCTACAAGGACAGTTAACCTAATACCAATCTATGAACCTATGAACAATGCCTTATAGCTCCTTTTGCTTTTTCTTGGCCCTCTAGTGACCTATTCATTCCTCAGACTCTATTTGTCAAACAAACAGACATTCAGGCCATTCAATCTCCAAATAGGGCAACAGCCCTACTGGCTCATTCATTCCTCTCAAAATTGAGAGTTAGTGGTGAGGAAGTTGGCTAGCATATCCATGCCTTCCTAGTCTTGGCCTAAAAGTCAAACAGTGGTTGCTGGTAGCAGACATGTGCTGCTACCTTAAAAGGAGGCATACCTCCACAATGTGAGTCTCCTGGTTTACAAGCAGCACTAAGCCGCCACGACTCAACGTCTGCTGCAATCTCCTACTCTCCAGCTTGCAAGCTTGTTCAACAGCAGCAGCAGTGTTAGCTCTAAAGTTGAGTGCATGCAGAGCCATGCATGGTTGAGGATACTACTCACACATATCACATGTGTGGTTGCACATGTCTCATCTTCATTTTGAACTGTGCAGTCTGTTGAAAATCACAGAAACCACTGTAGTTAATAAGCAGAAAACTTCACTGATACTAGTTGTCTATGCCATAACAAATATTTGATGCTCTATATGGGCCTAGCCCAGTGAAATGCATCATTTCTGACTTGTTCCATTCTATGTCTCTGTTGCTATCTCCTATAAGTGTAGTGTGGTAAGTTTGAAGAGATGGAAAAAGTTCTGCTCACTTATATTTGATTTTCAAGCAGGATTGCTTTGCAGTGCTCTTTTGGAAGACCGGCATGCTTATATTAATTAAAAAAAAAGGCAGAAAAAAAAAGAAAATTTGTCCAAAGGTAGTCATTTAATGATGCCTAGCTATTATACATCGTAGGCAATTAGGTTTAAGATTGTGTAGAGTTCCATACGTGCTTTGCTTTTGCAGATGGTGCAGGTTTGCCTTGTGTTTGAGGCATGTGTCCATCCTGATCACTTGTTTCAAACACAGGTTGCTAATAATGCTATATAAGCTCAGCAGTTTAAGATACCTCCTTTTGAAGTTGGATGAAAAAGCAAATAGTTTACTAAAAGGACAAAACCTTAACAGTAAAAGCTGCCATACCCAGGTTTTATTATTTTGTTCTGTGCACATTCTCTGTATTTCAGTGTAGTATTATATTATTCTCTTATTAATTGGACTTTACCTGCTTTTCTGGGTTTAAGTCTTGTTTGAAAAGTGTTGTTTGCCAGAGGATCAGTTTGCAGATTTAAGTAATAAAAATCAGAGAACAGTTTGGAAAATATAATATGGATTTTCATATATTATGTGATCAGTAATTGATGCCTGCTCTTAAGTATTACTCTAACAGTATGAAAAAATGCAGTTTATTCTCAGTTCCATATACACAGGAGTGAATGACTAGTCTGTTAACAGAGCTGGAACATGGTCAAATGAAGCCCTATGTAAGGTAAAGATCTGCCCCCCATACCAATATTCCATGACTTGGCTGCATCTCCCCAATGACCTGCCAGTGTGCATAGTGTGTTCTTTTTTTACCTTTACATTGATCACAGAGATTTGGATTTAATGTAAAATTTATTTCAACATTTACAGCAAAATCACTGACAGACATTTGCTAAGTAAAACAAAGCAGTCTTTCACTGAAAACAGACTTGGCACGAGCAGTGGTAAACTTCTTTTCCCTTGAAACTCATACTTATTGAAAGTGCATCCAGCACCCTGTTGAACTAAAAGACATTTGCTATGATTCATAAACAAATAGCAGTAATTTCCATCTATGTAAAGGGTTCAGTATTCAAAAGAGGCAGCCTACTGGCTGCAAATGTCCCTTTCAGTGGCAGCCCCGGAGCACTGTCTGACGAAATGACTTGGCAGGAGTCACACAGTAGACAAATGAAGGCTGAAGAAATTAAACCCTGTGCTATAGGAGCAGCTGAAAACTTTATTTATTTGCACTAAGTACCAACAGACTCTTGTAGCCCAATATAGTGCATTTCACAACCACATGGCTGCAAAAAACAAAGTTATAAAAATGTATTTACTTTTATCTTGTAGACTGTTGTCCAGTTTATTCACAGCCTAATAATAAAGATACCGTTGACAGTCAACAAAACAAGGAAACTAAGGCTCATATATATGGAATGTGGCTCATACAATGATGTTCCTGTTTACTACAATGAATTCCTTCCTTTACATCACAACTAAGGTGTGCTGCAGGAAACAAGCATTTACACGCACACATAACCATCAATTACAGCCTCTTGTATGACTGCACACATTAGATATCTACTTGAGAACAAGTGAATGAATTCATTCATATATAATGGCCAGAAATGTATCTCAGCTTGCTGCTGTCAAAACCATTGAGTGGAACACATTGCAACTCCATTCCCTCTGAATGTCTTAGTACAAAAAGTAGAGGTAAGGACGCAAAAACCAAGAATAGATTTTAGATGTTTCTCTTACACACTTCGAAAGTTGCTAGAATAAAAATCCTTGAATTAGTAAGCATTTTCGGAAGGATACAAAGTCTGAAACTCGTGACTGTCATTATTTAATGATTGAGTTCCACAGTAATTTGCTAGAAAGCCACAAATACATTAAGCAATAGAAAAAAATATTTCGCAACTTCCTTTGCTCAAGAATTCTAAACAAAAACAAACATAATGAGAGGACAAAGGCCCAAATTTCAGTTATTATTTTCATTTAGTTGTTTGTCAACCAGGTAAATTCAATGTGTCCCTTTAGGACTCAGAAGCACTATTTGAGTAACTTGCTCAAAGTCACACTGTAGCCAGATGGAGGTGGGCAGATTAATACCCTGCACTTTTAAATACTGGAATCAGTTTACTAACAGTTAAGAAACTTAAATGCCAGTCAATCCCTAGTTAACTTGAAATGCATTTTCCAAACAACACTAGCTGTGAAACCCTAATGATTAGCATTACTGACTGTTATTCTCAGACACTTATCAGAAAATGAAGACATTACTGAAGTTTGGTGGTTAGTGCAGTGGATTAATATCCTAAGCTCCTGAAAAGCTGCTTTATGTAGTTAAAGATACAGGGATTGATTCTTTTGAGTTCCATTTGTCTGGTGTGTGACGCTGAGTGAGTCATTTAACTAGACAGTGCCCCTGGGACTGGATAACAAATTAGAGTAAAAAAGGATAGGTGCTTGGTGGGTAAAAAGATAGTCCTTGTGTATTTTGCAAGAGTAACTAAGAAACCTTGCCTTTACCGACTGACTGTAATCACACTCCCCAGTGATTTACCTGAAAATGTGCTCAAAGTTCTACCTGGAAGCAAAGATGATTCATCATCCCCAAGGTAAAGGTACTTTATCAAGTTGCCTTATCATCCTGGATGTAGACATCACCATGGGATCATGGACAGGGCTGGAGGTTAGCATTTTCTGGGACCCGAGCAAGGTTCAAGTTGAGGTCCCCCTAGACACTTCAGTCTAAGTACCACCCTGCCAATGCTACCCCTCCTAAATAACCTTTTAGTTCAAGTTGCAAAGTTTTAGGAGTATTAAACACAGACAAACCTGTAATTACATTAACACAGGCCTGTGTACTACACTGTGTTGGTTGCAGTGATGTTACATTACTACAGATAACACTTACAGGACCCATCATTCTGCATCTCTTAAACAGCTAAAATGGCTAGAGCTTCATCAACTGATGTACTTCTTTGTCCACAAAATACTGCATTAACCAGATAAAAACCCTACTCTCCAAAATCTTATACAGCCCTCTGTTCCAATGACAAACTCCTGGATGTAACAAAGTTAACAACTAAGCTGGTGAATCACTCTTCTCAAACTTTATTCATAAAATTTGGAATAAACTGCCAACCCCATTAACCTCCAGCTGCTTTATACTACAATTTAACAAGTGCCTAAAATCACACTTAATAACACTTGGCTCTGTTCCTGCAACTGTCCTGGATAGACTTTTATCACTGCCTTCTCAACTAAATGTTGTTCATTGAGTGGTTCTTCAGACCAGTATCTGACCCCACCTGTATGGAAACTAATACTCTTTCTCTTTTAATTGTACATAATCATGTATGAGGTGTGTAGTGAATGTCTATTACTAAAGAATTGTATAATCCATCATTAAGTAATTCTGATGTAAACGTCTACCACTCAAGTATTGTATGGCCCTTCATTATGTAATTGTTGCCTGTGAAGGCTATGTAATTTCTCATGTGTTTGTTACCTTTGGCAATGTTTAGATTTCTTATAACTGGAGCCTTTCTGCCCTGGCTTCTGCTGAAAAAGAACCTATGTCTAGTTGGACTTTTCTGGTAAACAAATGTAAAATAAATAAAAATAAAAACTACCCTGTTACAGGGATTTTCTTAAGTGAAATTCTGCCCTAGGTGGAGGGTTTCATGGACCCCCCCACTGCCTAATGTAGAGGAGAACACATTACAACTCTCCCTCCCTTTCAGTGTCTTGGCTCCCATCCTAGTCTCTTTATGCTGTGCAGATTCCCTTTTTTTTTCATTTTTTCATGTTGCCTTACTTTCAGCTTTTTCCAGAAGTCATGGCTTTGTAGATGCTCTGCAGTGGATTTTGACTTTTTAAACATTTCCATCCAATGATGGTCTGAACAAAAATTATGACTAAGAAAATAATTCAGTATCACTCTTCAACTTTACTTTTCCCTGCATCTTTTCAACATACCACAACTGGCCAACGCTGTGCAGTAATAACTGTGCAGAAAATAAATTAATTAAGCTGGAGGTCTTGGGCCCTTTTGATCCCCAGAAGTACATAGGCTTTATGGATGCGCTGAGGTGCATTTTAGAGCATTTCCACAACTTTCTGATCCAGTGGTAACCTGAATGAAAAGGATAAGTACAAAAAAATCAGACTTTTATTCTGTCAAGAAAGTGATAAGTTGGGGAGGGCGGAGCCTAGATCGCCAACTGAGTGCAGTGAATTTTGAGAGCTCCATAAACTAGTATAATAATATAGAAAAATTTATTATTTTCAAGTTTAAAATGTCAGAAATCTATAGATAAGCTACTAAACTACATAAATATCAATTTTGGTGGAGATATACAAACATTTTCCTGTCAAGTAACTTGGAGATATATTGAATCACTAAATATGAACAATTCAAGGAATTCTCATCCAGATGCTGCTTTGAAAACAGAATTGCAATTGATGACATCTACCATACAGAAACTATCTTTGAAGATGGATGTCTTTAAAAATGACTTAGAAAACCTCAAATTAAATTCTCAAAAACAGACTGATACTTTTAAGAAACTATTACAGCAACACCATACAAAAATAACAAATATAGAGACTTCTCTAAATGACATTGAAGGGAGACTCAAAGAGGAAGAATTCCAAAAAGAACTTCTGCTTAAACAGAATACATGGCTGCTTAACAAAATAAATGACTTAGAAAACAGGGAAAGGGGAAACAACATAAGGATCTTTGGTCTGCCTGAAAACACTGAAGGAGAAGTCATGATTTCATTCTTACCAACCTGGATTCCTGAATTTTCAGACTTGAAAGAGGTACTTTCATTTGGAATTTAAAGGGCACATAGAGCACTGAGGAAACCTGCTTCTAACTCAAATACTCCACCTAGCGCTATAGTTATAACATTTCTTTCATTTCTGGACAAGGAACTAATATTAAAATCTGCTTGGAGAAAATCACCCTTAAAATACAATCAAAGCCTGATAAGGTTTGACAATGATTGTTCTTCCAGAATATTAAAACAAAAAAAAAAAAAAAAGAGTCTGGTCAATAATAAAACCTTTGAAACAAAACAACATTAAAGCACAGCTGGTCTTTCCAGCCAATATAAAAATACTTTTTGCCAATGAGATGAGAACCTTTAATGACTTAGAAGCTACTATAGTCATCACAAAAAAAAACACATAGTGTCTATTCCAGATTAAATGGAATGGATGGGCTCTACAAAAAACTGACCAAGATAGCTGAGCCAAAAAAATAATTCCTACAACTACATCTCTCAAAGTATCAACTGATATGGTACATCACTTGTCATCTGTTTTTATTTTAAAAAAGAGGGATTCTTAAACAACTGAGAAACAGTAATGATTTATTCAGAATTTTTAGTCTCCAATAATTCTTCACAAACAAAGGTAGGTCAAGATGGTTTACTATTTACATTATATACAAGCCAAACAAAGCAACATACAATACAAACATAGAAGTTTCTATTCCCTTACTTGAACTTAATGAATACTTATCTTGTTAATTTTTCACTGATTTTACTTATAATAATTTAAGTAATTAACAAATTCAACAAGATACCATTCATCTGAGTTCAGACTCAAATGTAACAAATTAACATCATATATAATAGCAGTGTTTTGAAAAAAAATGCTGTCATGGAGACTAATGCCTTCTTCAGTTAAAATATGCTTTAGAAATGTAATGTATAACCTGGTTAAATAATAGTAGCAAGCTCTTAGTACAAATATCATTATTTTGTCTAAATATAGTTAATATCAATTATGGCAGGTATCACAGCTATGAGTGCTGCTTGATCAATCCTGATATGGTGTGCATGGATGCAGCTGTGTCTGGTAGCTAGTATAAATGTCATTATTCTGTCTAAACATAGGTAATATCAATTATGGCAGGTATCATAACTTCGAGTGCTGATTGATCAATCCTGATATGGTGTATATGGATGCAGCTGTGTCTGGCAGCTGTTATATGTTACAGTTTTTGTCTCCGGGAAGCTGTTGGCTGCGGCTTGTGATCGAGGTTTACTGATGCTTGTGTATTAGGAAGAGACATTTGGAGTTTTAGCCTGGATCTAGGAGAAGGGGGTGGATACAACTGTGATTTGGGATATTTTGGCAGAGAATGGTTTGTTTGTACATCTGCTGAGTGAGAGGTGGGCAGTCTGGAGGAGTGTGTTGTCTCTTGTTGTGGCAGCTTGTTGGGAGGTTTTTTTTTTTTTTAATCTGTTTGCTTTCTGTTCCTTTCCTGGCTGCTCCCTCACTGAAAGGGAAGGAATTTAGGCTTGAAGTTGCAGTGAAGTGAAGCTTTGCTTCAGGTGCATTGTGAGCCTCTGGTATACAGTACACAGACACACTAACAGAAACAGATGCTCCCAGGTTGCTAAGGTAACGGAGACAGAGTGACAATAATGCTTAATGGTTCTGAGGAGCCTCCGAGATGATTCTCGGCGATGACATTTTTGGTTTTAAAAAATATATATATATAATAAAAGGGTTGTTTTAAACCACATGTACACCTACTGATGGTCTCCCAACACTTTGTTTAGCTCATTAAGTTGATTCTTGATAAAAAAAAAAAAAAAAAAAATAAGCACAATTTTATATTTAAAATGTATTTTGGTTCAAACACATTAAGGAGTTACATAAGAGAGGAAGTCTGAGTTATTGTGAAAGACTAAGAGCACTTAGTCTTGTGCAATACCTTTTGCAGTAGTCTGGGAGTTGAGCTTGCTTGGACATGTTCGGCATATGGGGATAGCTGATTCTAGGGGTGTTTGGGGTTGCCTGGAAGTGCTAGATTCTCATCAGATTTCCTTTGTGGAAATATCTGTGGGAATGGAAAGTGTGTTGAGTGGTTCACTGGCAGAGTGGCCACAGCATGGAACAGGCTGGTAAAATGGGACAGGACAAATACTGGTTTGGATATTTTTAGAACAGCCTGGAAACACACCACATGAACTAATGAATGGTATTCTGGCAAAACCGGATGGGATTGTTGCCTGTGCTTGAAGTACTGATATGTGTGTATGTAAGGATGGAAATATGCTTATAACAAATAAGAAACTAGAAGGATCTCAAAATGTAAAGTCTATGGACTGTATAGACATGCTTGGAAGGAGCTAATAATAAGAATAAACATTACAGCTTGTGCTCTCTCAAATAACTAAGCAACAGCCAAAAAAATAGTATTAAATTGACAATAGACACACAATTTAATAACATGGGCTTGTGTATAATAACACTACTGTTTTAACTTGTCATAAATGACATACACTATATTTAACACCAAGGGGAATCATGATGATTTTTTCATATAAGCAAATGTGCATAACAAGTCATATTATTGCTTTAACTTGAATTGGGGTTTTGTCATACATCTTGACCATACACAATACTTAAGCTGTTAACAAGGTAAGTAATGTTTTATACATGATATCAAACAGACAACGTTGCTCAAGGGAAACAACAGAAGCCTGAGCTAGGAATGTCACAAAATGTAACAATCACATTCTGAACAAATAGTATTACATTGACAATAATCACTCAGTTTAACCTTTGCTGATTATACAAAATAGAATGTTGCCATTTAAATTTTAAAAAAATCAGTATATGCCATAAAATGGCAATTTATGAACATGGAAAGGAACTTGTAATCATTAATCACAATAAGTGAATTTCTTATTTTTAACCCATAATTTCACTCATTTTATAATAAGAAATGACAGATATGAAAATCCTTATGTGTAGGAAATGGGGGTGGGAGGGATGCACTGATAATTAGAATGCACTAACTTTCATCAATATTTACATAAAACATACTTGATGCTTTAAGTAAGTTAGCAACAAAGTGATTACTTAAATGCTGGCAAACAATGAAATATAACTTCTGATATATCTAGTAAAATACATTGCATTATAAATATTAGGTATAAATATTATTACCATCTATTTATATTAAGCAATACATTTTGAAAGACGTCACCAATAAGGGTAAATATGTTAAATAATTGTGTGTTATAATCTTTTACTGAGGTTTTATATATGATGCATCCTACTTTACTATGATTGAATTGCTTGTCATCTATCTTTCATGTAAATATTAAATGCTTATACAATAAGTAGACATTTATATTGTATTAGAATTCTGTCTAATCTACAATAGTACTATATCTGTTCAAAATAATATAAATATTGCTTATTCCTATTAGAAATATTCTCCATATGATAATTCAATTTATGGAGCTCAGATGTTCTGGATTGTCAAGGTATGAATGATAATCTGATGGACTTAGGTTTATCCATCAGATTAGGAATGCTTTTCATTCCATGGCTAGTGCGGATCTTAGTTTTGTTAACATTTATTAGCTTAAATTTGTTATTTCACAAAAAAAATTTGTATGCCTGACCACAACATTACTTTATTGGTAAACACTCAAAGTATAAAACCGATAATTTCCTTTAAAAGCTCAAACATATACTTTATAGTTAGAGGAAAATGTTTAGTAGTCACAGTAAAACAAAAAATACATAGTCTAAATAACCTAAGATGGATTTAACTTTATTATCTTTAAATACCAATGACTTAAACAATCCTAGCAAGAAATCAAATCTACTGAAATATTTAAAACTGAATAAATCATAAATTGTCTTCCTTCAAGAAACTCATTTTGAAAACAAATGACAATTACAAATGGAATCCTAAGGAATGTATGATATTGGCACAATCCTCTTATAAGACAAAGACAAAAGGGGTAACAATTTTATGGAAAACAAATGTGATTAACATAGAAATCATCTATAAGTATGAAGATAAAGAAGGCCTTATGGCATTAGTAATAGTTAAATATAATAACAGAATATAGACCCTAGCCAATCTATACTAGTTCCCAGGCATTAGATCAGGGACTGTTAAAAAATACTTGGATTTCATTTCCAATAATTATAAAGGCAAATTAATATTAGGACAAGATTTCAACTGTATATTTGATATTTCTGAAACTACAAATAAAAGGCTGCTGCATACATCTGCTGCATCAAAAGCTTTAAATAAGTGGGTAGAATCATTTTTCTTTTTGTAGATACTTTCAAATTTAAAGAAAATACATTTTTGTTGTTTTCCCGTCAAGATCACAGATTTGGTACCCAAACTAGAATAGATAAAATATTTTCTGCCCATAACTTACACTCTAAAATCATTAATTTCTCAATCTGTCCCTGCCCCTTTTTAGACCACAATTCATTGATACTAAAACTTCAAAATGGGTACAAACCATTAATCTTTAACTCCAGAATTTCAGCATATATAACTAAAAATACAGAGTTCAAACCCTGGTTATCTGAATTGCAGTTCTTCTTAGATATTAATTACACCACAGAGATAAATAAAATAATGATAGGGGACTCATTAAAAGCTTACATATATGGTAAAACCCTAAGTTGGTATAAAAAAAATCAGAGAATGGGATTCTGAATTATTAGATCTACAATCCAAACTTTTGTCAGTAAAAGCTGAAAAAATCAAAATCATTTGGAGATGAAAAAGAAAGTGGAAGTATTAAACAATAATTTCAACAAAATTCTAACACATAAAACTAGTTTAGCTTTAGAAAAACTAAAAAATAATACCTTGGCCACTTCTCACAAATATCTACATAATTTATCCACAAGAATCAAATTACAATCAAAAGCTAATAACATTGAAAGCATCGTCCATGAAAAGAAAGGGAAAATATCTCGGATATAGGTGACATTCTTGATGCCTATAGAAATCACTATATGGAACATTTCTAAAAAGAAAATATACATATCAATCAATTAAATCTAGATGAAAAATGTTTTAATATAAAAAACCCAGAAAAATTAAAACTAGATCTGCAAGCACCCATATCCAACAAAGAAATTACAGATACAATAAAAGAGGGTAAAAATATTAAAGCTCCAGTTATAGATAGCATAATTATGGAAATATATACACTTTTTCCTTCAAAGATACTATCCCTCTTCCATAAAAGTCTATTAGAAATTTAGTCATAAGCTTTAATACCACCATCTTTGAGATATTCCTTAATCACAACAATCCTAAAGGAAAACAAATCCCCAAACCTCTGTACCTCATCTAGACCTATATCATTATTAAATAATGATTATAAGATATTTATGACAATATTAACTAACAATGAAAATACCACTATCCAAAACAATAAATCAAACTGGATTTATATATCATAGACACACACATGACAATATTAAAAGTTTAATTTCTCTTACAGATTATGTTAATAAAGAAAATAAAGAAACACTCATAATTGGCTTAGATATAGAGAAAGCGTTTGATTCCCTAAATTGGGACTATTTATTCAAAATTCTGGAGTTATTTGAATTTTCTCCTTCCTTTGTTCATCTGCTAAAGAATATATATGCAAATAATTTAGCATATGGTAAGCTAGGTCCTTTCACCTCTGAATCTATACATATAACAAAGGGTACTAAATAAGGATGTCCCATGTCACCAATTCTATTTGCTTTGGCTATTGAAATATTGGCAGATTCAGTATGTAACAATACAAAAGTCAAAGGAGTAGATGTTTATGAACAATACAATTTTAAAGTAATGCTCTTTGCTGATGACATATTATTAACATTATCCAATACAAAAGAGACTTTAGAAGAATTAGATATTTTAATTGACACATTTTACAGGACTTCAGAACTCCATTTCAAGAAATCAAAATCAACATTTTTATTTTTAAATAAAAAAAGGAATTGGAGATGAAGGGGAATCACATTATAGGGAAACAAGAATCTACCTTAAAATATCTAGGAATTGAGTTATGCAAGGATAATAATGAATTAGTCTCAAACAACTACAATAATATCATCAATACAATTAAAATCTCTGTGGAAAAGTAGAACAAAATAATATTAACATTTGAAGATAGACTACAGTTAATAAAAATGGTTTTACTACCCAAGATTCTATATATAGCTTTGGCGATACAACTGTTACCAGAAAGAAATATACTCAGAGAAATAAACTCATGCCTAATTAAATTTTTATGGTTTCCCAAAAGAAGCAGAATACCTTTAATACATTATATCAGACCATGCAAACAGGGAGGATTAAACTTTCCTGATATAGAAACATATATAAAAGCATCAATATCTAAAACAATCTCAGATTGGATAAGTCCAAATTATTCTGCAAATTGGAAATAATTACTAACTGTAATATCAATAAATTAATTTGATTTACAAATAAAAATTTCAAACAACAGATAAAAACAATTTGCCATGGCACATATGTATTAGTATGCAATATAATATAACTAAGCCCACTAAAACTCGAATAATTAATTATAACATTGACTCATTTAGGAAAATTATTAATGCAAATATAGATTTAAAAATCTGGTTTGATCTTTTAACACCATTTATAGTTACAAAGAGATAGCCACAAAATATACAGAGAAATAATTAATTCCTGGGAAAAGAAAGGATTTCTTTGTTGGTTTCAATGTATCAAAGAACTAAAAGTTCTGGATTTGCAAACAATAGAAACAACATACAAAATTCCACAACAAGATTGGCTAACTATGCAAAGCATTCTGACGTATTCGCAAGATTTATGCAGAATAATTAGTAATTCTAAATTCAAAGAAATACCTAGACTTACAAAATACCTATATGAAATCATATATGATTATGGCATGGGAAATAGTATTTCAAAATTTTACAACATATTGATAATTTATAAAACAAATGTGAGCACCAAAAACACCAAAGCAAGCTTTCCACTGCTTAAAAACAGCCAACGGATGTACTGGATAAACGATTTTATTGTTTGACAACAACTACTTTTAAAAACTTTGCTTTTCAGCACAAAACTGTATCCTAGTAAAGCACAAATACGAAAATGAATCCAAACAGTTAAAATCAAGCGCTTTCACTTGGTCTCATTGCCAAGCTTTTTCAAGATCAAAAAGCAATGGATTTCTAACATCATTTATAGGGTCCATTAACCATCATGTGATAGCTTAAATAATTAAGCTATTAATGTTGTACAAACAGTTTCAAACAAGCAGTCATCAGTTTACTTGCTACTGTTGTGAATATACAAGTATTACTCTGTAAAATGGAAAACCCTAAACAAAACATATGTATCACTTTACTATGCTTATTACTACATTTACATTCAAAAAGTTTAATATTAAAAAGTATATAAAAATATATAAAAAATGTATAGAAATTTATAAATGTACACCAAATTTATAAAACAATGCCCAACAGAACATGTTTTTAATTATGGGGCCATGTATAACAGTTTTAAAAAATGTATGAGTAAATTGATTATTGTATAGATGAATTTTCAAGGACATTGAAACAGTTTAAAATTGTGTTTTTTTAAAAATTATGCTTTTTTTAACACACTCAATATGAATTTGTTGAACTCACATTCATTAAATTAATATATAGCTTATAAAAGTAACTTTCAATCATAAATTATTATAAAATTTTTATAAAATTTATATGCACAACTATTAAAACACTATACTAGAAACAGATTAATACACAACTGATTACATGTTAATTTATGATAATATCTCCTTGATATGTAAATCACAATCTGGCCATTCTTAGTTTAAGAACACTTTTAATATTTATACTATCATTAAGACCGGGACTTGTGGCAGCATCCAATTTAAGTTGCCACAACAATTCCTTGTATTCCAAACACGTTTCCCAGTCTCCCCCTCTACTATCCACTTGCACCTGTTCTAACACTATGAATTTTATGGATATTTCAGGACATCGTAATAGGTGTTTATAAAAGGCATTTGTGTCTTTTTTCTTTGAAACCTCATACATGTGTTCATAAATCCTCTTTCTCAGAGACCTTTCCATTTTACCTATATAGAAACTGTGACACTTGGTACAATAACCTAAGTAAACAATCCCTTGTGTTGCACAGTTTGCATGAATGCTAGCTTTGAAACAAAAATTCCTAGATGGAATAAATAAGGAATCACTGTTTATAATATGTACACATTGTTTACAGCTTCCACATTTGTAAGTGGCTTTTTTCAACTTCCTATTATTACTAGTTCTTTCTTGCTGTTGAAATTTCTCAAACAATTCCTTTATGTTGGTGTCCCTACGTCTTGTGAATTTAGGATGCTTCGGGATATGTTTACATAATTCTTCGTGTCCAGTTAAAACCGGCCAAAATTTATTAATCACCCCTTCAATTTGCTGTGAATCAGTTGAGTAGGTATGAATGTAACTGTTAGTAAATACTGTTGTATCGCTTACGCTAGAATTCACTACGTTATTCTGGCCTAGACCTAATAAAGGTGGAAATTTTTGCTCTCTATGCTCTATAACTTCTTTGCTCAACGTGTCTATCAAGTCTTCTGGATACCCCCTTTCCAAAGACATGTTTTTTATTGTCACCATTTCATCAATGAAGAATTCTAGGGTGCTGGACATCCTTGAAGCCCTTACCATTTGCCCCTTAACTATACCTTTCTTTTGATAGAAAGGGTGACCACTTGCATAATGTAAATAAGTATTGGAAAAAGTGGGTTTCCTGAACAATTTGGATGTGAACCTGTTGTTGACACAGTCCTTAGAAATTGTAACATCCAAATAATTAATTTTTTCTTCACTTATGTTGTACGTGAATGACAAGAAATTAGTTGTGGAATTAATGTATTCAAAAAATTCCGTAAATTGTGTCTCAGTGCCTGTCCACAAAATACTTATGTCATCCAGAAACCTTGTGTAATGTTTAATGCATTCTTTCCATTCGGTTGAAAAGATGAATTCCTGTTCCCATTTATGTAATATGATATTGGCATACATGGAGGCACAGGGTGCTCCCATTGCCACCCCCTTCCTTTGTCTATAAATTTCTCCATTAAAAAACATGAAATTGTTCTTTAATTGATTATGGCATGGGAAATAGTATTTCAAAATTTTACAACATATTGATAATTTATAAAACAACACCCAAATCCTCATATTGGAATTATATAACAAAAGGACACTCATTCCAGCTAACTGAAGAAATTAAATCAAATATCTTATTATCAATAAAACATGCATCCTTTACACAATACTGGAATGTTTTTAATTGGAAATGCTTGTACAGAGCATTCTTAATTCCAGACAGAACTACTAAAATTAATTCTTCCACCAAGGGAATATGTTGGAGGTATGAGCAAATACACAATGTAGATTGGAATCACATTTTTTCGACTGTGTTAAAATTAAGCCATTTTGGAATGGTATTTAAAACTTTTTACAAGCTTTATTTAATAAATAATTTAACCTATTTAAAGCTCTAGTATTATTAAATGTGCACGAAGGTCCTCATTTGAATGAATCAAATATGTATCTAGTATGGACAATACTTGCAATCTCTAGGAAGTCTATAACAAGAAGATAGAATACAAACACAATACCGACTTTGGAAGACTTCTACAGCCTACTGAAGACCTCAGCATTATTGGAAATTACAATTAAAGAATTAAGCATTCATCCTAAGCCATTTATTAACAATCCATGGAAAAAGGTCTTATCATTGACACTTTACAATAACTGAACAGATACACTCTGATAACTGGATTGTTATACCCATAAAGCAATTGTATATATTGAGCTTTGTTATAGTGTCAGGTTGATGTAAATAGTTTGCACAGTTATTAAGATGTTATTTACAAATACTATGGAATTTATTCAACTGTATTTGAAAAATAAAAATATTTTGAAGAAAAGAAAATGATAAGGTGTTTCCAAGGCTTAATGTTTATCGATAAAGTAATAGTTTATAATAAACTAACAAGAGAAATATTTAAGAGAATACATAAATCCTGTTCTTGGAATACTGCCCGCTTCCCTAGTCCTCCCTGCCGAAAAAAAGTGAGAAAGACCATCTCTATCTGTGCATCACTCTAGTGTTAGATTGTGATGAAAGCAAAGGAACAAATGGCCACAGTCATATATTTTAAGTGACTGCTACTATGAATTCATACATATACAAAGCATTCTCTTTCACCCCGTCCTCAAAAGACAGCCACATTTATGCATGCCTGATGTGCGATTGTAAAGAAAGTGAAAAAAAATGATCACAGTAATGTACATCAACTTATTGCTGCTAGTTATTACACTGCCCCTACACAAGCTGTAAAGACCTTATTTATACACCTCTGAGATCTATGAAAGAAGTAAAAGAAACAAACATCCACACTGTCTACAGCCCCAACATAAGCTATACTGACCTCCTGTGCATTATTCTGAGGTTTGATTGTGAGGAGAATTGAGAGAAATAATGACCACACTGCCCCCAGCCCCCAACAAAAGCTACAACAGTCTTCTGCACACATCTCTGAGCAGGGCTGGTTTTAGAGTGGGTACAGTTGAGGGCAGAGGCCAGCACTAAGTTCAAGTCAAAATCCATTTATATAGTCTGGGGTGTGTGGGGTCCACCAGAATCTCAGAAGCTCTAAGGGTCTGAATGTTCTGTGATCTATTTTCTGCCTTATTTTTGAAATATAATTAACTACATGTTATACTGCTATTCAGGAGAGTTATACATGCACCTGACATTACTATGTGTGTTCACAAATTATTGATATTTTTTAAAAACACACACCATCATGCATGCATTGACACTGTTCTTGCTATAGACTTGGCTTGTCAGGATGTAAAAACACATACAAACACACTGCACGCTTACCTTTAGATAAACTGGGGAAACAACAATTCACATACAGCATGTCTTTGGGTGCTGAAGGAAACCAGAACAGATGGGTAAATGCATAGATGGACAGGGAGGGCATGTAAACTCTGCAAACAGAAAAAGCTGCAGCGAAGAACTCAACAAGAGCAAGGCATGTGGCAAGGCAATGTTACTTACTGCACCACTGTGTCAATGAGCAAGTTACTTTCACACACATCCTTCTCCTGCCAGAGCATCAAAGATGGTCACCTGTCATGTACAAGGTCTACATTTATGATGGCAAGTGAAAGAGATTATGACCAACTTGTTACTCTTATACTCTTAAATACACTGCAACCCTCATCCCCAGAACATATACTGATGATGCTTGTAATAAAAAGTGAAAGAAAATATGGGCAGTTTGTTAGACTTAGACCTCCCACTCACACCCACATGCATAAGTCATAGAAATACTAGTTTTTACACTGTTTTTACAAACAACAAAATACTGTGTAGCACTATTAATGCCATACCAGGTACTGTAACTCTCACTTTCTTTGCGGAAAAATCAAAAATAATGGTGGAATAAAGACTCAAAATCAGTAAGACGTTTTACATATTACTCTAATTAAATTAAAAAGTCAATAGAATAATATGTTTTATATCAATATGCATTTTCTGAACAATAAGAACTAAGAAATGCTAATGCCTGGCATTATTGACTTTTCTAATCTTGAACAATTCGTTAGCAAATCACACATTTTTATGAGGGACATGACAAAAACATGAGACTAAATCAGGGGCATTCTGCAAAATCACAACAGTGACAGACACGTTACTTATGAATACGGTGGTTATAAATGATTTACCTCTATTGTTATTTGCTAACTGCTAAACAACAGTCACCGACCTGGAGAAAATGCCCTCCTGCTGGATTTATCTAAGTCAAGGACACTATGTCAATAGTAAAACATTAACAAAATTTTAAAGTCTGCTGCTTGACAAAACACTGTTACCGCAACCAAAGATATATTTGAATTTAAAACAGAAGTTGTACCAGCCCTTGGGGATTTTTTTATTATATGAGTTATCACCCACCATGCAAGATAACTGTGGTATCCTTTGTTGTTTGACAAATAGGCAGCAACATATCAAACTGAGATGACTCACTGTGGTTGGGGGCCCCCAAAATGAACAGGGTTTGCTGGTACCTAAAACAAGATATTATCACTAGAGGAAAATGACAAATGAGTCATAATCTCACAGACACACAAACAAAACTGCAATCTCCCTCAAAAGGACCTTGCCAGAAATCTGACTGATAATATGATGCTACATCTGAGAAAAGAAAAGATGATCTCCCTTAAAAAAAGATTGCACTTTGAGCCTTATAATATGGTGCAATCTTCCTGAAAAAGACCATGTTTTGAGCCTGATGATATGGTGTAATCTCTGAAAAAAGTGGTATCTCCCTTTAAAAAAGGCCACATTTTGAGCTCCAAAACAGGAAGTGTGCTATTTAGATCAGAAAATGAAAGACTGGAGAGAGGAAGACAGGGTAATCAGAGTTTCTGTTTGTGTTTTTTTTAATGTTATAGTGCCAGGCAGCTGCCTAGGTAGCCTTGTAGTGGATCTGACCTCATCTGTTAAACACTAAACTACTGTACTGCTGAACAGAGTGCATCAAGATGTTGAGATGGCAGGCACTAACTGGGCATGAAGCTGCCTGTTAGTATTATTGCAGTGCATGGTTAGTTAATGAAGGTTATAAAATGGCTGCAGTAATGATAGTATATTTTATATTATTTTGAATTTTAAACAACATACGCTAAGAAAATAGAAATGAGTAATGTCTTTGTTTTTAATTAGACTGTGTAGAAGAAATGGCTGTTCATAAATCAGCCTGAACCTTGAAGAATACATCTTTATGTTGACCTCAGCTCCATTTTAACTTTCAATGGTGCATACACACGTGTGTGTATATATATATATATATATATATATATATATATATATATATATATATATATATATATATACATACATACATATACAGAGAGAGACAGAGTGAGATGAGGGAGAAGGTATGTGTGTGTGTGTGATGTGATCTGTTATTGGACCATTCCAGTGAAATCTCATGGCTTCCTCAGTTTGACCTTGGAGGATGTTTATTATTAAGGATGTAGGGGTAGGGTTGTCCCATTCTTAGTTTTTTTTTTTTTTTTTTTTTTAATAAATGATCTTCACTCTGGTCTAATACCTTAGTTATGACTAACCAGACTGCAAGTGTCCTTGTTGCTGCCATTGTGGTTAATGAATAAATGAAAATACAAATGTCAGTGCAATAACATTAATCTGTGACTTTGTTTTGATACATTTTTTGCATCTACTGCAATACTTTGTTGTGCAAAACTAACCAAACAGTAATCCAAAGTTTGACCATAAAATTGCAATATTTCCTCTAAATCCATTAACAAGGTATACATGATTTGCCTGTATCAAAAGGTTGAATAAAAGCTCCAAAATTCACCATGCAGCATTTAGAACCCCAAAGCTTCTGAGGTCTTGTGGATATCAGACCGTTGGTTTGGCTTGATCAGTTTTATACATACTGCAGGTGGCATGTCTTTTTTTTTTTTTTTTCTTTTATTATCAATCCCCAAGACCTGTGTTTCAGAGATTCTTTAGACATTCACACATGGAATACGAAAAAAAAAGGGAACACTGCTCAGCAGCGTAGTGAGTCCAGCCACCTCTCTTTTCTCTATGAAAGGTGAGTTGGCTTCAGCCACTCATTCCCATTCCATATCTTGGTCCTTCTAGCAACTCAAGCTGTGAATTAAACTTGGGTCATGTGGGGATCTGGGAAGCAATCAGGGCTTTATCACTCAGGGACACAGGACCAGGGATAAAATTAGGGATTACTTCCTTTTAAGCCAAAGTAACATTGCTAGCAGTGTGTGTGTGTGTGTGTGTGTGTGTGTGTGTCTAGATATGCACCTTTAGGACTGCATTGTATTTACTACTACAAAGTGAATGTGGTAGTGTTGTGAATGTGGTAGTGTTGTGATGTAGAGTTGGTAGACGTAATGTGAAAAAGATGCATCAGGGGTTTCATGATGGTATAGTGATATGGGTGCCAGGGTGGCATTGTGGCATAGAGGGGTTAATATTATTTTGGAGAAGAGATGCTACTAGTGTTATGATTTGGAGGAGGTGGTGGTGTAACATAGAGGCAGTGTTGACATTATGTAGTAGACGTGGCAGTGGCAATTGTAGGAAAATGGATGCTGAGAGTCCTCTGACTCACTAAACCACCTGGAAATGACAACAGTTTGTATCAGAATGTGAAGGGGGTTGATATGTAATAGGACTGTATAGTTTGCGTTGAAATAAACTCTGACAGGAATAGTTTATTACATATTTTGTTGTGTGTGGAAGTGGCTCTGAGAACTGTAGGTAGAAGGTGCCGACCTTCTCTGAACCACCATGGAAAGAAGTAAAGAATGGGGTGGGGCGCTGAGGTATATACTTTAGGAAACAGTGTGCTTTGGGAGCAGATGGTGTTTATGTATGTATCAGGGACTGGGAATAGACTGGGGGTGGGGGCATCATGCTACAGAAACTGTAGATCTATTCTAGTTAGTGGGATATCATTAAACAGGGTAGCTCTCCAAAATATGTTTCTGGTGTTAAATAACACATACTCACTTAGTCAGGGGGCTGTGCGCAACACATGATCCACAGGTTCATACCTGTCTGGGACACATGAGCGACCACTGCACCACTCCCATTGTAAGTTCTTCTGTGGTGAGATCAGACCATCGGTCTCTCATATTCAAAGTTTCTATTACTGCCAACCCCCCCCCCAGCTGTAACCAGGCTCAAAAACTTCTCAAAAGCTGACTACAACCTCCTAAGTGAGGGTATCAGTAGCTTTTCACCACCTACCCTCTCAGAGGATGCAGACAACTATCCTGAACAGTGCATCAATGCAGTATACAAATACAAGCACCTGTGCAACTGCATGGACTCAGCCATACCCAACAGAACTAAAACCTACTCCTCAAGGAAACACAATCCTATCTGGTGGACATCTTCTATCAACAGACTTTACAATGAAAGGAAGAAATTGTTGTCCAAGGGTAAAAAGGCACAAATTCCCAATTGGAAAAACTCCCTCCTTAGCCTCAACAAGCAAATTAGATAACTAGTGAAAACCTCAAAAGCCAATTATGAATCAAAACTAGCCTCTGAACCAAAGGAAAACCACAAAGCATTCTTCAGTTACATCAGGAACCTCCATGGCAAAACCCAGGTTTGTTCCGAGTTAGTACTTAATGGGTACCATTTACACTGATCCTCTTGACTTAGCCAACTGCAAGATGATAGGTTCAGTGCAGGTTTCACCATCCTGTCCCCCCCAAAGGCCCATTTGACATCCTTGATACTTGTCCCACACCTCACATCTCTGTAGATCAAGTGTTAAAGGCCCTATCTAAGGCAAAGAACACAGCTTCCATGGGACCTGCTAGTATCCCAGGCTGTATTCTCCAAAATTTCCAGCAAGAACTAGCTTCACCATTAAGGACCCTATTCAACCACAACCTAAATACAGGCTTCATTCCAGCAGAGTGGAGAACTGCCATTGTCATCCACTTGCACAAAGGTGGTGCCACTACTGACTTTTAAAACTACTGCCCCATTAGCTTGACATGTCTGATCTGTAAAGTCATGGAATGTATTATTATGGACCTCATAAACAATGACCTAGGCAATCTCCAAGCACTTGACCCCACCCAGTTCGGATTCGTCAAGGGCAGATCTTGTCTATTGAACCTGGTTGACTTGTTTGAGGCTATCACCAAGGCCCTGGATGAGGGAAAGTCAGTGCATATGGCTTACCTTGACTTGGTCAAAGCCTTTGACACAATCTCCCACTTGGGCATCATCGAAAAGCTAACACAACTTGGAGTGAATCCCTATCTCATCAGGTTGGTGGCCAACTGGCTCACCAATAGGATCCACAAGGTCAAAACAGGTGCCTCTACCTCTGACAGCAAACCTGTCATTAATGGTGTTCCCCAGGGATCTGTTCTGGGACACCCACTGTTTCGCATTTACTTCTCAGAGGTCCAGACAAAGACAAAAGGCCTATAGCTGACTAAGTTTGCGGACGACTGTAAGTTGGATGCTGTCACTGACTTCCCAAATGATGTTAGCATACTACAAGAGGGTCTCACAGCAACAAATGACTGGTGCCAAAGTCATGTCCTTAAGTTAAATGCAAAAAAATGTATTATCAAACCATTCAGCAAAAACATGGCTCCTACTGATTATCACATCAACGGCAACCCCTAAGCACACAACCTTTGGTGAGACACAACAATCTCACATTTGACCATCATAGAGTGGCAGTGGTCAGAAAACCCTTTTACTTGGTTCATCTTATAAGTAAAGGGATTGCATCCAGCAAAAAGGAGGCTATTACCTCTTTGTACTCCTCACTCATTAGGCCGATAATTGAGTACAACACCCCGTTTGGTACGTACCTCTCCAAACACCTGCACCAGCTGGAAAGGTCACAGAAATACCTCACAAAGAGAATCCATGGTGTCCAACACCTGTCCTACATGGACAGGCTCAAATCACTATCACTCTACTCGGTTTTATAAAGATTGGTCAGAGGTGATCAGTGTCTCGCCTACAAGGCAATCAGGGACTTTGCCCTACTAGAGATGTTCCATATCTGTAGGTCTAACTCCTCACGCATTCCCACTCAAAAGGCCTAAATCTATATTTATTTATTTATTTTAAATGGGTTTGCCAGGATGGTCCAATTAGGCCAAGGAGCCCATTTCCAGTGGAGTCCTGGGGAGAAAAGCTCCATAGATACATTATGTTAAACAACAGGTTACTACAATACAAGATGACTACATGAAGCAAAAGAGTATGTTAGTATAATTTGGAGAGGAAAAAAGCAGAGTTTTATCACAATTAGTAAAGTTTACAAATATAAAGTCACTATCATTGCTAACAAGGATATTAAGTCTAAACAGTAATAAGTAGGTAATTACAAGTCTAAGCAGTAATCCGTAGGTATTTACAAGTCAATTAGACTAGGTAGTTATTTACAATATGTATGTTGCCCCAGATGAAATGTAATCAGTGGGTGAAATATTTTTGAATTTAGTTATGATAAGAGGAGAGAGGGAGAAGGGGGAGGGAGTGAGGTAGCTGCTGGGGAGGTTATGCAGGATGGGAACACGAGCATTCCCAGAGCGATGTTACGTGTGAGTAGTGCAGAGTTTTAAAGGTGGATGGGCTGCTGGAGAGACGAATTTGAGGTTGGAGGGAGTTCCAGAGGCGTGCCAAGGAAAAAGAAAGAAGAAGTTTTCCTGCAGGATGAGCAGGCTTGTGAAGTTCAATCAGATCCTGAGCATTGGTTCTTAGGAGTCTGTTAGGTTGATGCATTTTAAATGTTGAGGAAAGGGAGGGGCAGAGAGAGGGACTGAAAATGAGTTTATGAGCAAGGATTAATTGAGAATAGATAAGGTAGTTGTGCATCTCTAGCCAGTTTAGATTATGGAAGGCAATACAGTGGTGAGTGGAGGATTTGTGTCCAGTGGCGAATTTGACAATTTTGTTGTAGCAAGAAGAAAGTTTTGTTTTAATAGAAGATTGTAGGTTGGTTAGAAGTGGGGCACCATAAAGGAGAGAAGGGATGAGATATGTGGTAGTGAGAAGGAATCGTGTAGATGGAGTAAGATAGCGAATGTGGTGGTAGAACATACCAAGCTTCTGGTGTGTTTTTTTTATATTTATATGTATATGGGTATCAAATTTGAGCTGGTTGTCGATGAGTACCCTAAGAGTTTTACATTGGGTACTACCTCAAGAGGAGTGTTATTCTGACTGGTTATGGAAAATGAATTAATGTTGATAGTTGTAGTTTTGGAAGGGGTGAATATCATGAGTTTGGTTTTTGATGCATTAAGTGCCAGGTGGTTATCTAGCATCCATTGTTCAGTGGATGAGAAGGCATCTTGGGTTAGATTGATAAGGGTGGGAGTGGAGTTAGCAGAAGAGATAATTGTTGAATCGTCTGCATATTGGATGATTTGTGCATTAGGGATGGCAAGGTGGAAGTCATTTATGAAAATATTGAACAATAGGGGACCTATAATGGAACCCTGGGGTACACCAGTAGGAGTGTTGAGGAATGGGGAAATGGCTTTCTTCCATTTGACTGCTTGTTGCCTATTGGAAAGGTAGCTGGTAAACCATTTGATAGTAAGGGGTGATAGATTTAGGTTAGAGAGTTTGGATAGGAGAAGGGTGTGAGAGATGGTATCAAAAGCTTTGGAAAAGTCTAGAAGGAGGGTGGATACAGTACATCCAGAGTCACGGGCTTTGTTCACAGTTTCAAGGAAGGAGAGTAGTGTGGTAGTAGGGGTCTATATTAAATAAACAAACGCTTAAAATGTCGAGTATGACAAGATCGACACAATTTAAGCGAACGTTTATTTAATCAACTGCTCAAATGATCTAAATTAAGAGTTTCGAAACATTATGTTTGGCCAACATGAAGCATGGTACGTCTGACATAAGTCCGTAACACAATCAAAATAAATGTTAGAACTACACGCGTGCAGATATGCAAGTTTAAGTTAAAGTTACAAGTTGTGCTCACAGATGAAAGTACATATAACGGTACATTTTGCAAATCAAAGACATTTGATAGTAACTTACAATGCACTAATTGCAAAGATAGTATAAAAGAAGCACACCTCATTAGTTAACATGGTGGTTTAGATTAGCGGAACATTACGGCTAACACAAAATGTTTTTCACCAGGTGTCGTAGGAGAGTACTACAAGTGTGTTAAGTCTCGTCAATTTACACGTTTATTTTTGTTTAATGCATTGTAGCTTGTTACGCCACTAGGGTGAAGGTGTTGGCCAAACAAAATCATTCGATATTTTGATTTTCGGTAAGTTTGTGTTTCAGTTAAATAAGCGTTCACTTAAATTGTGTCAATCTTGTCATACTCGACATTTTAAGCATTCGTTTATTTAATATAGACCCGGTAGTAGTACTGTGACTAGGCCGGAATCCATGATGTGTGGGAGTTAGTAGGTGATTGTCAATGAGGTAGGGTAATAGTTGTAGGTGGATACACTTTTCAAATAGTTTAGATATGGGAGATAAAATGGTGATAGGCCTAAAATTGGAGATGGTATTATTGTTTCCTTCTTTGTGGAGGGGAAGAATGTAGGCTTTTTTCCAGAGTTGGGGTACGTAGATTCCTTGGGATTGATCGGTTTATAAGAATACAGATGGGGAAGGCAATGGCATCTGCAGCTGTCTTTAAGAAGAATGAAGGGATATTGTCGGGGGCATTGGAACATGGTTTCATTTCTGAATGAGTTTTTTTATAGTTGATACTGGGATGGGTTTAAGAGAAAAGTGAGGAAGGTGGGAGGTGGAAGTATCAGATGATGAGGAGATAGTGGAAGGTGTGGTTGAGTAAGAAGGGTTTTTTGAGAAGGATGATGTCAGTTTGGTTATGGAGTTAGTGAAGACATTGTTAAATTGGGAAGCTAAGTTGATATCAGAAGCATTGTGGTCAGGGCAAGGGTTCTCCTTTTTCCCTGGGTTTAAGAGAGTGGAGATACTATCCCAGAATTTTCTAGGGTTTGCCTTGTGATTATTTTGGAGTGTGGTATAGTAGGATTTGCGATCTGAAGTGACGAGCTTCTTAACTTTGTTGCAGAGCATTTTGTATTCATTTAGGGTGACTAGAGATTTGTTTTTATGATGGTGTTTCAAGGCTTTATCACAGAGGTGCATAATTGCTAATGTGTCTTCAGATAGCCAGGAGACAGTGTTGCTTTTAATTCTTTCAGATTTCAAGGGGGCAAAGGTGTCTAGGAGGTTTAGAAATGATGTATTAAAGTAGGTGATGGCCTAATCAAGGGAGAGATTTTTTAGAGGATTCCAGTGAATTGTTTCAGTAGGTCAGAGAAGGTGTTAGGATTGAAATGTTTTAATGACTGTATAGAGATGGTGGTATGAGACAGTTATAGGGAGGGAGAGTGATGAGTGAAAATGGGAAAGTGATCACTGAGGGAGTCAGGGAGGGTACCGCTACTGGAGATAAGATGTGGGTGGGATACCAGAATCCAGTCAAGAATACTTCCAGAGGAATAGTCTTTTGAAGGTCTGGTTGTGGTGTTGATAAGCTGGTGGAAGTTGTAGAGGTTTATGTTTAAGGAGTTGGTGGGGGATTGAATAGAGGACCAATTAATTTATGTCACCTAAGATTATAGTCTCATTGGTTATGTTGGTGGAGAACCAAGAGAGAATATCCTCAAGGATAGGGGTATTGTCTCTGGGAGGGAGGCTATGCATATGGATTTATGCTTGTTCAATTTGAGTGCAACTATAATTAGCTCAGCATTGGCAAATTGGGGGATGGGCTTACTATATGGAGCAACTGAAAGGTAGGAAGAGTAGAGGAAAGCAACCCCACCACCTTTTTTGTGGGTTCTGTCTTTTCTAAATGATACTGTAGTTTGGGGGGAGGTTATTTCAGAATCTTTTAGGCAAGGCTTTAACCATGTTTCAGAGATTGACAATATGTTAGGTTGGTTATGGAGAAGCCAGGCATGGAGGGTGGGGATTTTGTTACATATACTTTGCGCATTCAGTGCTGCAAAGGAGTGGGTTTTCCCTGATGGAAGGGGTATAGAGGGCAGGGTAGAAGTATGAATGGGAGAGGGACCAGGGTTGGGGTGTATATCTCCGGAGAGAAGGGTGGTGATAAGTTGGTGAATATGGCGGTACAGGTATTTAGGCTGATTGGTGTCTTGGTTGAGGGATACATATTTTATCTGTATAGTGGTTATTGGGGTTGAACTGGTGTACTTATAGGTGGGAATGAGTTTAAAGGGGAAGAGTACGGTGAAGTTGAATATGTATAAATAAGGTTTTATGAAGGTAGAGGATAATGTGTGATGATTAGGGATTGAGTCTGAAGTATGAAAATAGGGGGAGTGAATGGTGTTAAGGGGTCTTGTGAGGTAGGTTAGATAGGATAAACTAAGTAGTAGTAGTGTGTGGGTTATAAGTGAGGTTGGTTTTGTAAGCATGATGATAATACAGGATTTGGGTGGGGGAGTGTGATGGATGAGTGGCGTTTGGGCGGACTGGAATGGGTGTGGGTAGGTGTTATGATGTGATCTATGGGGTGGGGCAGAAGGTTTGATTAGTGGACCAGGTGGAGAGGGTGTGGCAGCTGGGAGGGACATAGATTTAAATATTGGACTAGGTGGAGAATTTGATTGGTGGACTAGGTGGAGAAGGTGTGGCAACTAGGGTATACATCTAGATGTAGTGGGGTGGGAATTGGGGGCAGGGTAGGGGAGTGGAGTGAGCCCACAGGGCAAACGGAGCGGGAAGAGCCAAGAAGAAGGAAGAGGATGGAAACAATCAATGAGGGCAGGAGTGGAAGCACAGAGGTAAGGAGACACAGGGCACTATGTGTATGGGTGGGAGGAAACAGAGAATATACAGGAATATGGAGGTAGATATTCAGGTAGAATAGTGCAGGTGAATGTAAATTGAAAAGTTCTGTGCATAAAAAAAATGAGGCGAGAAAAAATTTATTAGATGGTGGATGCTGACATCTATTGGCCACATTGTGAAATTACAATGTTAGGCACAGCACTTAGAGGGGTAGGATGGGATGGAGCTAATGGAGCAAAGGGAGTCTAGGTCCACGTTGGGCTGCTGGCTAGCATACGCAGGGTAAAAAAAAACAGGTAAGTGGGATAAGATAAGTACACAGATGGTACATACACTCATATTCTGGTTCTTGGGGGGGGGGAGCAGAATAGTTTCCAAAAGCACCACAGGATTCCTTGAGATAGTTCTTTCAAGAGGGGAAGCCAAGGTACTATGTAAATATGGAAGTAAATAGTGTGGAAAGAAATAGCCAGGGAATTGTTATGGCTAGGCTTGTATAGGCCCTAGAGCTGATAGCCTAGTACCAACCTATGAACCTATGTAGGAACAGTGAGACATCCGGGGTAGTTTAACATAGTCAAAGCAAGCTGTAAAGGAACAAAAAGAGGTTAATTGGTACTATTGAACTAAAGAGTAGTAAAGGGCTCTTGAGAGGGAGGACTGCAGGTAGTGTAGTTTGTGTAATGATGGGTAGCCTAGGGGTGGGAAGAAGTGAGGGTGTATGTTAGGGAAGACTATGGAGGAGGATAGGAATAATAAAATTAGTTAATCTGGAATAGATAGGTAATACAAGACAGTAGCATTTCAAACCTGGGCTGGAGACCGTGTATCATAGTAATGTAGAAAACAATCAGTGATGCCTAAAACATGTACCTACTGATTGCATTTAAACACAGAGTAGGGCAACATCTAACAACTGAATGCATTAACACACAGAGTAGGGCAGAATTCACATTGTAAATACATTAGATATTAACAGATAGCCAGCAGTTTGGGATCCAACCCAAGAGTGGGGCAGCAATTTCAATTGTAGAAACAGACAAAAATGAGGACAAACAAATGATTATTGAACCCTCTCCTCTTTCTTAGCACTATTAATTAAAGAAATAAATCAATTCTATGTATAGGCTTATAGTTACAACAATTACAGCAGTGTGAACAGTGGAGTTGTCAGAGGCTGAAACACAGTAACTGGTGAGCATAACATAAATCAGGGCAGTAACGACACAACACGTGCAGCGGAAGAATAGGATACAATTAAAAAGTCCGGTCACAGTGTTAGGTAGAGAAACGCTAACATGAGAGAGGGGCAGCCCGCTTTTATGGTGTGGTTAAAATGCAGAAGCAGCGGAGCAATGTGGAAGCCATTAAAAGTGTCTAATATGATATTGGGCCTGTGAAAGCTCATTAAGTAAAGCAGCAGGTAGGGAAACTAGCCATTAAGCTCTTTAGAAGGGAATACCCAGCTTGTGAATGCTTGTCATAGGCAGCAATTAGTGAAGCTAGCTGCTATGCCTACAGATGGAATACCCAGTATGTGAATGCTCCAATGGAGCCACCTATAATGTTGTTAATTACATAAATAAATCAACTAGCGGTTGGAGAGACTAGTCGATCTGCCTGCAGATGGGATACCAAGCATGGGAACACTTCAGTGGAGCAGCCTGTGGATGCTATTAGATACCTAAGGAAATGAAACAGCAGTTAGGCAAACTAGTCGCTCTGCCTGCAGATATAATACCCGGCCTCAGTGCGCTCCAATGGAGCAGCCTAAGAACACTATTATTTAAAAAGTAAATGCACCAACAGTTAAAAAAAATAAAGAAATAACTAGCCGCACAGCCTGTTAGATGGGAGCACTCAGCATAACAACTCACACATAGATCGGTGATACGGAGCATACGAGCAGTCTAGGTACATCTACAGTACTTAAGCAGCATGTTGGTGAAACGTCAGGAAAGCCGCTGAAAAAGTAAGACTCTGGACTGAAGTTATGTACGCTCAACACAGTCTACTGTAAAAGCATTAAAACAAAAACTAACACAGAACATGAAATCTAATATGCAACATTAACAAAACCTACTGGAAAGACAGGTTTGTCTCCCAGAGGCTGCCTTGTGTCTGGAATAGACTTCCACACACATCAAAAAGAGTACCTCATTGACCCTCTTCAAGTGCAACCTTAATGAGTGGATGGGAAACCACAAATTTGTCCGTGTTCCACCTGTGTCCTTTATTGACAGGGGCAACAAGTGCTGACCGAGGTTTCTTTTTAAGGGATAAACTCTTGTTTAGGCTTGTAGTGGCCCCAGGACCATTAGCATAGTAACCTCATATGATCCTATGAGCTTGAAAACTACTACCTAACATCTCTGATACAAAAAGTAAAGAGCTGTTCCAATATTAAGGCAGAAGATGCATGTGAAACATATACATAAACTATTACAAACTGACATATAATGGAACACTAGCAAACGCATCTTGAGAATAAACATCTAATCAATTTTTAAAATCTGACCCAAGGATGAGGCAGCCATGTGGAAAAGTAGCCAATAATGAATTCATCTTCATAATCACAAGTGAAACTCTCATCATCTATGGAACAGCAGGAGGTCTGGGGAGTTGCAAACATGACAAAGAAAATACTAAACCTGGTTGTCTTCTTTGAGACAGTCACCAAGGCCATAGATGAGGAGAAGGTAGCTCACACAGCCTACCTTGACCTTGCCAAGGCTTTTGACACCATTCCCCACTCAGGAATTATAGAAAAACTCACCATCCTGAACATAAACCCCTATGTCACGAGATGGGTTGCCAACTGGCTTACAGACAGAACTCACACGGTAAGAATAGCGGGCTCCAGGTCAGACTCTAAACCAGTCAGAAGTGGTGTCCCATAAGGGTCAGTCCTGGGACCCCTACTGTTTGGCATACACTTCTCAGAAGTACAGGCAAACACAGGAGGACTATGGCTAACCAAGTTCACTGATGACTGCAAACTGGGAGCCATAGTTGACTCTCCGGCTGAAATGGACATTCTCCAAGAGGACCTTACTGAGATGGACACCTGGTGTCAAAGTCATGGTCTCAGGCTAAATGCCAAAAAATGCATAGTCATCCAGTTTGGGAAAAACAAAACACCCATGAATTACCACATAGGTGGCAGCCCCCTTAATACAGAAGAGGTAATAAGAAATCTGGGGTCCCAGGTAGATAGTAATCTCTCCTTTGACAATCATATTGCCAAAGTAAGAATAGAATGAGGCACCAAAGTTACACACTGAAACTATCCACAGTAACTTTATTTAGAAAAGAACAGTAGGTGAGCGCTTTCACAACTCAGTGTTGCTTCATCAGACAATGTTAATGCAAGCCATGCTTGGTTAAATACTTAAGCAATCAGTGTGGTTTCAACTATTTAAAGCAATACAGTCAAATAATTTAACAATTAAAACTATTAGTACAAGCTTATGCAAACTGTGTATTTAAAACCAACCTTAAAGTACATGTCTCTCTATAAAAAACATCATTATTGACCATAATATATGTAAAAGTATAAAAAAAATATACAATATAAAAATGTCCTATATAAAATCTTAAATATATATAGAAGTAAATACAAAAGCTTGATGAACCATAGTACCACATTAAAACCTAGAAATTAATGTTTAAGACGTCTTGCTTTAAGGCAAGGGACTAGTGAAGTACAGCCATTCAAGCCCGGATATCTATCTGCATTCAGCTCGATAATCCATTTCTATTCTAACTCTTCTATGTCCCCACCTCTATTTGTCCTTAATACTTGTTGTAAAACCAAAAATTTGAAGCAGTGAGTACTGTTTGTATTTAAAATATGATTTGCTAGGGCATTAGATTGTTTCAAATTTCGTATATCCCTTGCATGTTCTAATATTCTATCTTTAAAAGTTCTGTTTGTTTTTCCTACGTAATAGGCATGACATGCTTGACAAAAACTAAAATAAATAACATCTGTACTCTTACAATCATAGTATTTCTTAGTATATAACCTAAAATGTTTCATCGGATGAATATACTCATTTTTAATATAAATGTACTGACAGGCTGCACAATTCCTCCATGGAAAAGTGCCTTGTCTGTTGGAAAGATTTTTTCTGTGGGGTTGGTGTTCTTTATTACAAAGATGTTGCTTCAATGACACGTTGTTCTTAAAACTAAAACTTGGTGCGTCACCGATCATGGGGACAAGGTCTGGTATTTCCTGTAGTAAGTGCCAGTTCTTCTTAATGATATCTGTATACTTATTGATATCACTTGCAAATCGAAAAACTACTCTAAACGTATTCCCATCAATGTCTCTATCGCCAGACGTTCTCATATCAGTTTGAAAGCTCATGTAAGGCTTACATCTTGTTGATCTAACTTTCCATGCCTCTGTTATCACATTTGTGATTTCTGAACTTGAGTAGCCTCTTTGCTCAAATTCACTGTGTAATTTATCCAATGCCCCTGCAGCCTCTTCATCATTGTTATGTAGGCGTAAAGTTCTAAAAACTTGTCCTTTGAGAACATTTCTAGAAATGTGTCTCGGGTGCATGCTAGATTTATGAAGACAGGCATTGGTCCTGGTAGGTTTGTAGTAGATACTAGTTTTCAGCTTTTTTAAATTAGTTTTAGTTACACTTACATCTAGAAAGTCAATGGAGGTGTCAGAAGTAGTAAAAGAAAATTTCAAAAAATCTGTTGCACTATGTAAATAATCTACAAAATTACTGATATTGGAACCATGTCCTCTCCATAAAATAAAAACATCATCCATGAAACGTACATACCAAAGGATACAATCATAATAAGGATTCAAGATCGATAAAACATACTCTTCTTCCCATCTTACTAATGATAGATTGGCGTAGCTGTTGGCACATGACGTGCCCATTGCTACACCATTCATCTGTAGAAAGAACTCATCTTGGAAAGTAACAACATTATTTTCAAGTATAATCTCTAATAGGCTACAGACTAACAAAATCTTATTTGGTGTAAGCTTCCTATCTGTGTTAAGGAGCTCTCTTACTTTATCAATTCCCCATGCATTCGGAATGCTCGTAAAAAGGGATTCAATATCCATAGTAAGGAATACAAATGCTTCATCATCATTAATAGTTTCCATTCTATCATGTAGACGCTGTAAAAACATGTTTGTATCTCTAAGAATAGTATGACAGCTGTTTAAGAACTCATGTAAGATACCCTCTACATAAATCGACAAGGGCTCAGTACACCAGCCTGCTCCTGATACAATGGGACGCATAGGAGGGGCAGTGATGTGTTTGTGGATTTTGGGTAGGCCATATATCCTAGGAATTAAAGGTTTCTGTACCAAAAAATAATTAGACAAGGGTTCATCAATTAATCCCGTAATCAATAGATCAAATACTAAAAAAGACACCTTGTCAATAATGGCAATTCCAGCTGCTTTAGTTAATATCTGGTAGATACGGTCATCTAATAACAAGGCATTCATCTGACTAATATACAGATCTTTATCCATTAAAACAATTTTACCACCTTTGTCAGCCTGCTTTATAACAAGGGAATTCAAATTCTGTAGTTCATTCAAAGCCCTGTATTCTGGTGCAGTGAGGTTATAGAAGGTGCAACCATTAAAATCAGTGGTATGCATTTCTTTAAAAGCATGCTCACAAATGTCCACAAATCTTTGTATACCTGGAGGAGTAGGAGGTACATAGGTACTAGGTTTTTTATATACATTAATGTTTACATAATTATTGTTAGGAAAAATACACTTTAAACTTAAATTTCTACCTAGTAATTTTAGATCTGTTATCATTTCTGTTAAATCTGCCTTTCTGGCAGGGATAAAGGATAGACCTTTGTTCAATAAGTCACACTGTTCATTGGTTAGTGGAAAGGAGGAAATGTTCACAATAAGGTTATTCACATTGTCCTTTTTTTCGAAAAATGCACAGTTCTGTCCACATGGTGTTCCCTTGTTGTGTTCACCATGGTTGGGTTGCTTTTGACCCGACCTCTGAATGGAAGAGCTGTCTTCAGAGTAAACTCTCCCACTTTCGGATTGTCTAAAAAAACGCTAGTATCTTTAGCGTTAACTTGTACACTGTTTATAAGACTCTTACCTGCGTTGTTAGCGTTTCTTTGCTCTTCGTTCTGCTGTTTCTTCTCTGCATTTGATGTAGATGTGTCTCCGTGGACAGCTGGAACAAACGATGCAATCTTGGGGGCAGAAGTACTAGTGCTAACACTTTCCTTTATATGTGTAGCTGTAGCTGCCATATTTGCATTCAAATTATTAGCGTGAAAACCGGAAGTGGAAGGCTGTGTTCCAATGTTTAGTGTCCTACTACTCTCTGCATTCGTAGTGGCAGGATTCTGAATGGTGGTTCTATTTATAGAGTGCCTTGGCCATGAGAATACATTATTATTTTTAAAGTCGAGTTTGTCTCTGTTCAATTTATTTAGTTTAGTATTTTGAAGCTTCCTTTCATAAGCGCTAATATTTTCATGTAACTGGCCCATCTTATTCAAGGTAATGGCAGTAGAAAAAGTTTCAGATATCCTGTTTTCTAAAGTTACAATTTCTGTTTTTAATTCAGTCTCAAGTGGTGAAAAAAACTCTATAAGAAGCTCCATATATTTGGAACTAAAGGACAAATTCAATTCTTGCCACTTACGTAACAATTCAGGATATACATTTCCATATGCGGGCATATTTAGTATGCGTAAACCATGAGGAATTACTTTTGCTTCCAATGAAGCTTGCAAATGCAGTCTCTGCCATTGTAGTCTTTTATATTTATATAGAAGGTTTTCCATCCCCCTATATTGCACCTGAAATTCAAGCATCTCTTCCATGCCAGAAGCAATGTCCATTGCACTTGCCTGTACCTCAGTATTTAGTAGTGGATTTACTGGGACATCCAAGAGTTTCAGGAATCGACTGTGCTCATTCAATAATCCTTGATTAATGTCCATATCCATCTTTTTCAGAAACACTAATTACTAGAATATATGGCCTACCTAAAATCCACAAACACATCACTGCCCCTCCTATGCATCCTATTGTATCAGGAGCAGGTTGGTGTACTGAGCCCTTGTCGATTTATGTAGAGGGTATCTTACATAAGTTCTTAAACAGCTGTCATACTATTCTTAGAGATACAAACATGTTTTTACAGTGTCTACATATGACAGAATGGAAACTATTAATGATGATGAAGCATTTGTATTCCTTACTATGGATATTGAATCCCTTTTTACGAGCATTCCGAATGCATGGGGAATTGATAAAGTAAGAGAGTTCCTTAACACAGATAGGAAGCTTACACCAAATAAGATTTTGTTAGTCTGTAGCCTATTAGAGATTATACTTGAAAATAATGCTGTTACTTTCCAAGATGAGTTCTTTCTACAGATGAATGGCATAGCAATGGGCACATCATGTGCCAACAGCTACGCCAATCTACCATTAGTAAGATGGGAAGAAGAGTATGTTTTATCGATCTTGAATCCTTATTATGATTGTATCCTTTGGTATGTACGTTTCATGGATGATGTTTTTATTTTATGGAGAGGACATGGTTCCAATATCAGTAATTTTGTAGATTATTTACATAGTACAACAGATTTTTTTAAATTTTCTTTTACTTCTTCTGACACCTCCATTGACTTTCTAGATGTAAGTGTAACTAAAACTAATTTAAAAAAGCTGAAAACTAGTATCTACTACAAACCTACCAGGACCAATGCCTGTCTTCATAAATCTAGCATGCACCCGAGACACATTTCTAGAAATGTTCTCAAAGGACAAGTTTTTAGAACTTTACGCCTACATAACAATGATGAAGAGGCTGCAGGGGCATTGGATAAATTACACAGTGAATTTGAGCAAAGAGGCTACTCAAGTTCAGAAATCACAAATGTGATAACAGAGGCATGGAAAGTTAGATCAACAAGATGTAAGCCTTACATGAGCTTTCAAACTGATATGAGAACGTCTGGCAATAGAGACATTGATGGGAATACGTTTAGAGTAGTTTTTCGATTTGCAAGTGATATCAATAAGTATACAGATATCATTAAGAAGAACTGGCACTTACTACAGGAAATACCAGACCTTGTCCCCATGATCGGTGACACACCAAGTTTTAGTTTTAAGAACAACGTGTCATTGAAGCAACATCTTTGTAATAAAGAACACCAACCCCATAGAAAAAATCTCTCCAACAGACAAGGCACTTTTCCATGCAGTAATTGTGCAGCCTGTCAGTACATTTATATTAAAAATGAGTATATTCATCCGATGAAACATTTTAGGTTATATACTAAGAAATACTATGATTGTAAGAGTACAGATGTTATTTATTTTAGTTTTTGTCAAGCATGTCATGCCTATTACGTAGGAAAAACAAACAGAACTTTTAAAGATAGAATATTAGAACATGCAAGGGATATATGAAATTTGAAACAATCTAATGCCCTAGCAAATCATATTTTAAATACAAACAGTACTCACTGCTTCAAATTTTTGGTTTTACAACAAGTATTAAGGACAAATAGAGGTGGGGACATAGAAAATTATACGGAAGAGTTAGAACAGAAATGGATTATCAAGCTGAATGCAGATAGATATCCGGGCTCGAATGGCTGTACTTCACTAGTCCCTTGCCTTAAAGCAAGACGTCTTAAACATTAATTTCTAGGTTTTAATGTGGTACTATGGTTCATCGAGCTTTTGTATTTACTTATATATATATATTTAAGATTTTATATAGGACATTTTTATATTATATATATTTTTTATACTTTTACATATATTATGGTCAATAATGATGGTTTTTATAGAGAGACATGTACTTTAAGGTTGGTTTTAAATACATAGTTTGCATAAGCTTGTACTAATAGTGTTTAATTGTTAAATTATTTGACTGTATTGCTTTAAATAGTTGAAACCACACTGATAGCTTAAGTATTTAACCAAGCATGGTCTGCATTAACATTGTCCGATGAAGCAACACTGAGTTGTGAAAGCGCTCACCTACTGTTGTTTTCTAAATAAAGTTACTGTGGATAGTTTCAGTGTGTAACTTTGGTGCCTCATTCTATTCTTATTGTTGCAGTTTTTGGCACCTCAGTGTACCTGTAGCCATCTGAGATTTGTTTTTATATTGCCAAAGTTGTTAGGAAATCCTTCTATGTAGCTCATCTATTTACTAAAGGGTTCGCATCTAGAAATAAAGAGGTTACAGTGCCCCTCTACTCGTCACTCATCAGACCCATCATAGAGTACAATGCCCCGTTTGGGATGTACTTCACAAGACACTTCCAACAGCTGGAAAGATCACGAAAGTACCTCACCAAGAGGATTACTGGTCTCAAACATATGCAGCCCGACTGGAAAAACTCCAGCTGTACTCAGTGGCATATCGCTTACTCAGAGGTGATCTCTGCCTGACTTACAGAGCCATGTCCAACTCAGAATTGATGGACATGCTCCACCTAAAGAAATCCAAGTCACTCAGAGCCACTCGCTCTAGTGAGCTAAACCTCACCACAACAATAAATAGAACATGCTGGAGAGATAGATTCCTGTCACAGAGACTACCCATGCTTTGGAACAAAATTCCTAACTACATTAGGCAGTGCCCCTCAGTAACACTCCAAGAGAAACCTTGACGAGTGGATGGGTAACAGAATATATACACCCCTGGGATCACTTCTTTGGCTCTTCTTGACAGAGGCTCAGTTAACAGAGGCTCAGTTAATTAATCAATGGGGCGGCGAAAGCTGACACACTCTGGCTCGGCTTATAAATACCCTTGGGCAGATAGCCTAGCACCTACCTATAAACCTATCAGATGGTAATATCATTTTTTTTAATTAAAGGTTGCAGAGAGGAAACCCAGGAAGGAAAGGTTATACAGTAATATGTAGCACCTATATATTTTAGTATAAGTTCTGCAGTTGAATGTTTATGGTCTGTTGGCCATTTATTTTTAAGAAAAAAAAATGTAAAGTTAGATCTTGTTACACAGATAAAAATTTTGCAAAAAAAAATCTTTGGTGTTCTGAAGCAAAAGCATAGCAATAAACATCTGTGACAGAGGTCCACAGTGAACATATTGTACTTTATAGCCTACCCTTTATTTTCTCAGCAGATGTTGGTTAAGTGCTCTTTCCATATTTGAGGAACCATAATAATTGTCAAACATGCACTGTACAAAACATCGGTGTACTACTTTTCACAGCAGACACTCATCACCCTTGTCACTTCAAATAAATGGAGGTTCAGAATAAGTCATAGAATTTAAAGGGCACCACTGTTTTCTATTTTGCTTTGTACTTCCCTGTATTGTTTCTGAAGCTGTATGACTGTTTGTTGAACAAATGTTAAATCAGCAGCTGAAATCTCAGTTTGATAACCTATAGTTCCAGTTAACTGGATACATTTCTCACAGCACATAAATGAAAGTGAAAAATCAAGAAATTCTGTTAAACTTGCAAATCTGGTAGTAAATCCTAGAATGATAGTTATTCAGTTAGAAGCTACGTAAATCATTTAAAGAAAACATTTTAAAAAAACACAGGAGAAGATAAAACTATAAACAAATTTATCACAAGCAGAGCAAAGAGAAGCTGAGGCAATTCAGCGCTATTTAGTTATGGCAACGAAAGATGGAGTACATGTGGTAGATGCATTGTTTGAAAATATCAAAACGAGGACTAGAATATGAATACTACAAAAATTACAATGATGACATATCTTGCATTCCATTATCTTACTCCAGTAATGTGTTTCAAGATTACAGAATAGTTCAACTCGTGGGTGGAATGTTAATATAAAGGTAAAATTATGACACATTAGCTAATGGAAAAGGAACTGCTGATGAGTAGGGAATAGAAACAAAAGAGCGTAAGGTACACAATGTGTTACTCTATTACTTAAACTCTAATACGTGAAAACTGCCATCAACTGAAACTAAAGAGCCTAGGGTGCATGAAGTATTACTGTATTTCCTAAACTCTCACAAGTGAAAACAGCCATCCCACTAAGTAACAAATAAGTAATTAACCAAGTAGTGTAGCTACAGCAGGGCTAGAGGGGTAACTACCCAGGGTGCAAAGTGTTGGGGGGGGTGATTGTCCATTCATCATCCCAATTGCTCTTTAGTGCAACACCAGCTCTTAAAAGCCATTATTGCATTTGCTCTAAAAGCTGAGTGGTGTAGTGCTCTGTATGTGGTCTACATTGTAGCAAGTAGTTTGCTACAGTTGAAAAGTAAAAAGATTTTTTTTAACTAAAACCTGAACATTGTAGTCCTCCGTGTCATAAACTGTAGCAAGCAGTTTGCCAAAGGAAGAATTTTTTTTAAACTAAAACCCGAACATCAAAGTGCTACATCCAGGCAGGGTATAAACTGTGGCAAATGTTTTCTACATTTGTAGCAACCAGTCTGCTACAGTTTATAAGAAGAATGATTTTTTTTAACTAAAGTGTGATGAAGGAGGTTTGGGAGGCAGGGCACAGAAATGGGACCTGAATGGCGGAGTTTGGGGGAGGGGCATCTTTTGCATTTGGCTACCTGTTTGTTGTGCCAGTAGAAAGAAGCATTCTGCAAGTTTTTCTTTTTTTTGCTCTACACCCAAAGAGCTGAGGAGGTGGGGTGCTAGTTCATGGGACCAGTAGAGGATGCTGGTTAAGCCAGCCACTCTTCTGAATTAACTATTAATTAATTTTTCTTCTTTCCTTTTTCCTGTTATGGCATGCCTCTTGACTCTCAAGACCTGCCCATACATCCGATTGACAAAGCCTCACTCAAACACCCATCAATAAACAAGTCTCTCACATAGCTGAAGACATTTACCCACATGCAAGCTACAAAAACATGTGCGCATGCACAAACACACACACACACACACACTCTTGATTCCCTCTGTAATCCCCTACTGGCATGTACACACACATCTATACACTTACACACACTAATGCAACCCCCATCCCCATGTCTTCATTGAACTTACATGCACCATAACTACCCCGTAGGAGTGAATTGGTGATCACCCAACCTATGTTTTTTTACAAGTCACTCTTCCCAGTGAAATTATTCAAGGCTGAACAATTAAATCAGTCATATAAATTGTGAGCCACTGATGTTTCTAGGCGAGCGCTCATAGGCAATAGTTGTGAGTCTCTGACACATGAGTTGGAGGTGGAAAAAGTAGTAGAGCAAATCAAAAGAGAAGGAAAAAGAGCGATATTGTACTTGAGGGCCTCACCAGTTAGTTTTGTGCAGAAGTGGGCGTGTCGCGAATTGAGTGACAGATGTGGTGGACTCGGGCTGTGCAATAGGCTGTAAATTACGAAACTGGCCTGTGACGGTCCTATTCTCAAAACAATCGTTTCACTGTGCGTTGAGTCAAACAGAACTAATTCAGGAAGTTTTATGAAACATCAATACTCGGCGGCTTTTACAAGTATAGCTGTATTAATAGCTATTATAAATAAGCCAGACTTCATGCTACATTTTCAAAAGTCTTATCTATTACATTTACCTTTATATATGTTCCGGTCTGGTCTCAAAAGAAAAAAAAAAGTAAGTACGAATGTGTGTGTGTGTGTGTGTGTGTGTATGTGTGTGTAAGCTGAAATAACCAGTAATAAAAGAAGTGGACATAAGAGCGTAGAAAGAAAGTACCACAGTCTTACCTAAAGCTTCCTCCTTGGGGTAACAACGTGGAGCACAGTGTGCTAATAAAATAACTGTATTCAGAATAAGCACAGATGTAATCATTTTTTGGCAATATTGTACTTGTAAGAACTCCCCTTGTGAAAGTATTGTTTTCTTTTTACATTTTGTTGTATGTTCGGAGGGAATGCATATTCATGAATGACATATCACAGGGGTGGGTATTGGGCGGGGCTTGCTACTGCGCATCTGGTGAGGCCCTCAAGTACAATATTGTCGGAAAAAGTATAGTCTAAACACAAGACCAGCATGGTTACATGAAAGCATTATGCCTTAATGGAAACTGCTCAGAATCCTTTGCTAAATTGTGGGAGAGGTGTATAAGGGAACAGAAGGATGAAAATTATGCAATTCATTATTGCAGGTTTATATAGGAACAGGCTTGAAAACAGATGGAGTTTTTTTTTCTCATGATGGAGGGATTAAGGACATCTGGGGAAGAGAAATGTTCTTGAATGGTAGTTTTGTATATATTAATATAAGGTGCATGTATGAAAGGTGTTGTTGGACTTTGGAATGAAGGGAAGTAATGGGAGAGTAATCTTTTATTATGCAAGAGGTAAGGAAAAAGAAACAGTACTGAATAAAATAAAACCTTTTTATAACAAAATGTTACAAGTAGAATATTTCAACAGTGATTTATGTGGTTGGAAAAGGAAAAGGACAGCAGGAAAATATGCAGATGTCAGATTAAAAAAAATATGATTTGAAGAGTCTATAATCTGGATATCAGACATAAGAAGTGGAATATTATGGCTAGAGCAGATTTTATTTTAGTAGTGTTTCTTGTGAATGGCATTTACTTAGTATTCAAACATTACTTTTCATACCATATGACTCTATGGTGGAGGCAAGGAGGACAGAAGGATAATTATATGTGGAGAACAAATTTATAAGAATTATTATGAAAATTTATATTCTGAAGATATGAGAATATATATAGAAGAGATTTGTCAGGACCAGTTTACACTGAGAGTTTATATCATTCATGGGTAGAAATGCAAACTCATGCAGGAAGTTAAGTATGGTCATGAAAAAGATAAAAAGGAGGGGCACAGGTGAGTTATGTAGAAACTTAAGTAGGAGTAAACTCTTCTGGCAAGGCTCATTTATTCAGTTTCCTTGTGCCTGGCTTGGACACCTGTTATTACAAGACTTGGATTGCTTCTAAAATCATCCTGCCTACAAAGCTGATATAAGTATATTTTTTGTACTTGCTCCAACTGTTTCAGTGATATTTCACACTTCTGTGCTGCATTTATTTATTTGGTTGAATTTATCACTGTTTTTCAACCTGCACTTGTTAAAGAAATTCCATCTGTTTGAGTTTCCCAAAATATTTCTAAGCTTTGCAAAGTTTTTCTCTGTACTGAACATTTCTCAGAGTTGGTGAATTTATTTCCAAGGATTCCTGGTACTGTAGGAATTGTTGCTTCTGTTGTAAAGCATATGTTACTGCACTTGAACTCAAAGCCAGTTTTTTTTTACATTGGAAGGGTTATTTTGTGCTTTGGAGGGAGCAGAGAGATAAATTCAACCCATGCAAGTTGGAAACAATTGATCAATAGTTTATTGTGTTTTTATATGATTAGCCTGAGGATCTAACTTTATAAAAGTCTTTCATCCAGCTCATATAAAAGCCTTGATGCACAAACGCAGTTCCCCATGCTTGTAAGCTCACCTCTCCAGTTTACAGTCCTGTAAAGGATACGCTCTCCATAGTGCCCCACAGCTACTTGAAGAGCTGCCGTTTTTGTGCAGAGGGTGGTACCACTGCAGGTCATCTAATAGTATACTAACACTTTCACTTTGACCTTTAAGTTACTCCCCCTTATGCCTTCCTATCTAGAAATTGTGTTTCCTTGGCTTACATAGCATAGGCTAGATTCAGACTTACTTGCATAGCATAGGCTAGATTCAGACTTGCTAAATCTAGACGGTTTGGTATCACTGTGCTCTTACACCAGCCATCTTACATTAAGAGGGCCTCCCTGCACCCTTGTGGCAGAAGTGTGTAGCTCAGGACCCATTTGAGTTGGGGTTTGCTGGAGAAAGGCTCACTTTGGAGCTTTCTCATTGCTAATTGTGTTGAAACTATTTAAATTTGCTTGTATATAAGCCTCACATTTGTGCGTGTTTGCGCTCAGTTTACTGGAGCTGCCCAACACTGAGCAACTTTAGCCAGAGATCTGCAGTGTATCTGCACTGAAATCCAAGGCATTCACTAAAAAAATGAAAAATAAGTATATTTTAAGCCAGCACTGTACTTTACCTGTATTTAATTGAATTGCCATTTCATTTTTGCTGTTTGTGACTAAGTCCAGCTAGCCCACTTCCTTCCCAGATACCACATTCAGAAAAATCCTTCCACAATGGATGGACAGTTTCCTATCATTTATCCTGTCAGCTTGATTAATATGGGCATCTTGAGGCAATGTAGCAAGTGCTTCATGTATACTGATAACCATTTACTCCTAAAGCAAACTAACAATCTACATACGTGAGAGAGATGCAAATACAATGTGTAACTGGAGTCAATTCTGTGACATAAAAACAAATTAGATATCAAACAGGTTGCCAGCACACATGCTTCCCCTTTCATGCAAACCTCACCTCTCACACAAATTCAGGTCATGGCACACAAACCCACATACATGGAGATACTCATTAAAAGCCTACCAAAGGAACAGAGCCCTCCCAAACACACACCACCCACACTCACCACTAAGCATAAAGAAACCACTACACATATCAATATACACATCTGTCTCTCAACAAATAAGCCCCTAAAGCAAAACGTCTTGGTCATAGGTGACTCTATAGTGAGGCACACAGATACCCTCTCACCAGACTGGACAATGAGAAGATCATGACCAGCTGCTTATCAGGTGCCAGGGTCTGACAAATCATGTATTCACTGAAGTCACTCAACAAGTACTGTTATGACTCTGTTATAGTCCATGTTGGAGTGAATGACTTGAGATGTACCTTTCTGGACTATATGAAGACAGACATGATGGAACTCTCTGATTATCTGTTCCAGACAGGTATGTTCCCAGCCCTAAGGAGTATCCTACCCTCACCCAGGATGATGCCACAATATAAACAAAAAAATGATTGACTTCAACAACTGGCTCAGCTTCTGGTGTTAGTCCAGGGGGATCCAGTATCTGTCAGTCTGGGAGGATATGATCGTCAGACCTCACTGCTTTGCTAGACATGGTCTGTACCTGTCTCCCCTAGTGTTTTGGATACTGGCAAAGGCCCATGCCTCTCCCATAGTGCCTTTTTTAGGCAATGTCAAAACAACAAATGTAAAAAAAAAATCTAACTGAGACAAGCTCAGGCTTGTGCTGCTTAATGCTAGGAGGTTAAACATGAAACTGCACTCCCTGGAAGCACTCCTCATCTTGGAGGATGCTAACGTCTGTGCAGTTACTGAGACATGATTCGAGGCCACTGAGAGTACCCATGCTGTGCAAGGTTACAATGCCTTCCACATGTTCAGACCTCAAAATGAGCATGAAGGAACCAAAGGTGAAGGTGTATCAATCTTCACTGAAACCAAACACACTTTGAGACTGGTCAAACAGCATGACACTCTCAAACTACTCCATGTCCAATTAACTATTGAGAAAGTAGAATACCACATCATTGCTAGCTATAGAGCCCCCACCATGAACCAGGATAAGCAAACTGCCTACCTCAATTCACTGGAATGCCTCACCATACAGCCAAACACCTTAGTCATGGGAGATTTCAACCATCCTTCCATAGACTGGGGGACATACATGTTCAAAAACATGCTCACCTAGATGTTCCTGGACTTTAACACACATGTTCTGGAACAGATAGTCTGCACCCCCACTAGGGGTTGTAATTTTCTGGATACAGTATTCACCAACATGGGGGGAAGTCACAGTACTTCCCCATGTGTGATGTCCTCCCTGGTTAGGTTAGACCACAAATCAGTTTCATTTGAAGTAACTACTGGAACTGACACCCTCACAAGAACAAAAAAAAAAGCTAACTGCAGTGTACTAAGTGATGGTAGAAAAAGCTTCATGCTACCCACAATTGGAGACACAAATGATCACACTGCAGAGGTGTACACAAATGCCCCGTACAAACACTTAAGCGACTGCATAAATTCTGCAGTACCTGACTGGATCAAAATCAGATCTTCCCATAAAAACAAGCCACCATGATGGACTTCGTATAAACAGAGTGTGATGAAAGGAGATACTGCCAGCCCAGCTATGCGGATTGTGGTAAATATTATATGTCATTTGTGAATATCAGCATGATGTATACAATATGCTTGTGTTACAAATGTATTAGATCTGTATGTCATGTGTATATTAAACTGCTTGAAGGTATTTGCAAAATGCTGTTTGAAATGTAATCAGAGTGTACCCTACTGGAATAGAACAGAAATGTACATGCACTACTGTAACTGTTTAAATGTACATATTTTAATAGTGGAAAATGGAACACAGGAGGTTAACTTTAGTCTAGCAAACTTAAAAAAAATAGCTGAAATTAAATTACTTTATGGCTAGGCCATACAAGATGATATCTTTCAGTTTCAATGCAGCAAGGAGACACAATGTCTAAAATAGGGAGCTTTCTGTATTGCCTTGGAAGTGTTTTATTGTTTTATGACTTCCAGCATCTGCTAAAGATCTGAGGAAAAGCCTTTGTCTATGTAGTTTTAAAGGCAGATGCTAAATGCTACCAGCTGCCATCAATGGTTGTTTTGGGCATGTGGACTAGAACTCAGATGACAAGAAATGATGTCATTCTGCAAGGTAGCCCAGCAGTAATATATGAGATATTAATTTGAGAGGTTTCTTAGAGAGACAAAGCATTCAGTATCCTGTGTCTGACCTGACAACTAGAAGATCCATTCACCACATTTGCCTTACTCTGTAAGTAAGTTTCTAGGGTACAGTAATTCTCTTAGATTCAGTCAGGAATATAGTGAAACTTAGTTTATATGTTTTTCTTTATTTGAGACCGTCTTGCAATGCTGTTTTAAATATTTCCTGTGGTTTTGAATTCTGACTTATATTTTAGTATTGTCTTGTTCTTTTATTATTAAATATATTTAAACTTTTCATTGTGGCTGATCTGTCTAGTGATATTTAAGGTTTGAGAGTACTTGCATATTTATTTGGTGACACTGCATGAGCCACTACTAATTGCCTTGCTCTTGGTCAAACTACCATTTGTATTAATAGTAACATTATACAGTAAGATTGGATACCCTTTGTTAAGGAAGTAGATGATAAGGAGTTGGCTGGTGGCAGTGATACTACCTTATAATCTGGGCAAAAGGAGGCATAGATAGTCAACCTGTGCCAGCCTTTCCCAGGTGTGTGCTACTTGGGCAAGGACACAAAGCACTGGCTGGACAGAGGGTGCTGGAGGACTTGACTTGGCCACTCAGCTGAGATCTCAACTCTATAGCTGTGCCAGTGGGGAGTCTTATTGGGGATCTGGAGAAAGAGGGAGAAACCAGCCCCAGACTGACCATGGTCTCTGTGTGCTCTTAAGGGAAATTGCACTTGATGCAGAGAGCTGCATCTGGAAATACTGCTGTGTGTACTTGTCATCCTCTCAGTGTACATCCCCCCACTGGTGCCAATGGTAAGGATTGAGGCTCCTTGATTACTGATCTGGTGGTGGGTCATCACACAGATTAGGTAACAAGAGTAAGAAACTGTTGTCCAAAAGCAACAGGGATGTCACTCTGCAGAAGAAGAGTTCCATCCTAAGCCTAAATAGGAAAATCAGAAATGTTAAGTTTTCTAAAGCAAATTACAAAACTAAAATCACATCCCTAGCCAAGGATAATCACAAGGCAGGTTTTAACTATATCCAAAGTCTAAAAGGGAAATGCCCATCTATGTGCAAAACTGGTTGTACATGGGATTACTCATACTTCACCGGAAGATATCACCAACCTGCTAGCTGACAGATTCAGTGCAAACTTCACCCCCTATCCCCACCGACCATATCCCAAAGCATACCGGACACCAGCCCTCTGCCTAGCATCTCTGGAGAACAGGTCATCTCTGTGCTTGCCAAAGCCAAAATCTCAGCCTCAATGGGACCAGATAATATCCCAGGTTGTTTACTAAACAATCTAAATCAGGATCTAGCAGACCCACTTTGTGTTCTCTTTAATCATAGTTTGAGAACTGGCTATGTTCCTGCAGAATGGGGAACAGCAAGAGTAATCCCTCTGCACAAGGGGGGGGGGGGCATCAACTGACCCTGGGAACTACAGACTCATAAGTCTAACCAGCCTCATCTGCAAGGCCATGAAAATAATTAATATGAACCATATCAGCAAGGACATAGGCAACCTCCAAATACTGGACACAACCCAGTTTGTCTTTGTTAAGTGTAGATCATGCTTATTAAACCTGGTAGACTTCTTTGAGAATGTCAACAAAGCCATGGATGAAGGTAAGACGGTGCACACAGCCTATTTCAGCCTTGCCAAGGCTTTTGACACAATTTCTCACTCTGGCATCATTGAGAAACTCTTCCAGACAGGGATGGACCCTAAAGTTACTATATGGGTAGCCAACTGGTCACCAGCAGAACACATGCTGTCAAAATTGGTGACTCCACCTCCACCAGTAGAGCCATCACCAGTGGAGTACCACAGGGATCTGTGCTGGGCCCCTTACTATTTGGCATCTATATTTCTCAGAAGTCCAGGCCTTTGGCTCACCAAGTTTGCTGATGATTGCAAACTGGGAGCAATCACTGAGTCTCCTAACAATGCCAACATATTACAAGAAGGGCTAACACAAGCAAATGATTGATGTGAACACCATGGTCTAAAACTAAATGCAAAAAATGCATTATTATTCCCTTTGTCAAAATGGAATTCCTACAAATTACAATATTGACAGCGCCCCATGAGTTCCAGCCCAGTGGTGTGAGACTTGGGAACACAGGCTGGTAGCAATCTGAACTTTACCACCAAGTTTACACAGTGGAAAGGAAAGCCTTTTCATTGAGCACCTCATAAGCAAGGGCATAGCATCCAGGTCAAGGGATATTACAACTCCACTGTACTTTCATCAGACCACTAATAGACTATAATGCACCCTTTTGCATGTACCTCACCAAACACCTGCAGCAGTTGGAAATACCTCAAAGGTTTCTGATTAAGAAAATATAAGGACTCCAAACCATGACCTACATGGACAGGCTGGAAGCCCTGTCACTTTACTCTGTATCTTATAGGCTGCTGAGAGGTGACTTGTGCTTGGCCTATAGAGCAATCACTAGTCCTGCCCTAATGGAAATGCTGCAGATCCACAAGTCATATGGCTCAAGAGTCACTCGCTCTAGGCATCTCAACCTAGCTCATGACATTAACAGGTCATGTTGGAGAGACAGATATGTCTCCCAGAAACTGCTGCTTCTCTGTAGACTTCCTATTCACATAAAACAGAGCTCTTGATCCTATTCAAAAGCAACCTAAATAACTGGATGGGAGACCGCAAATTTGTCCCTGGGGTAGCATTCATGTCCCTCATGGTCAGGGGTAATAAGTGTTGATCACAGACTCTGTACATAAATTCTTTCTGTGAACTACCCAAAAAAGAACAAATGGGGATACTTGGGATTAACATGGCTAGGCTTGTAAATGCTCTAGGGCCAGTAGACTAGTAACATCCTATGAACCTATTTAGGAGAAGAATGGAAGACGAGAAGCCCAAGCAGGGATATTTTATAGTGTTGTATCACACCAGCTTTAATTTTCAGGTGGCTTTTAAGGGACAGTGTAAAGATTAGGTAATTATTATAGTCATTTATGTCTGGGTGTAAGGATGGACAGATTTTGGGGTCTAGGACTGAGAAGCTGTGGTTGCTATATTTTTTGGTGGCTTTGGTTGAGATCTGAAGTTGTAGATCTTTACTTATTAATAAATCTGTCAGTCATGTAGATGAAGGTGTTTCGTTTAAGGAGTTCAGGTCTCTGTTGGATGGGCAGCAAGTTCTCTTTTTGCAGAACAGTAGAGTGCTGCTCATATCTGGGAGACAGTGTTATAAAGTGGCAGATGTTGGCTGTTGTGGGAGGCTATATCATACCTCTCAACAGCAAGAAATCTGGACAAAGCCATAAATAATTGGGGGACAAAACTCCAAAAATAGGGACACTTTTTCAATATTGCTCATACAAATTTAGAAAGTTAATAGAATAACAGGTTTAGCATTAGCATGAATTTTCTGAAAGGTATGAAATCTGAAATTCAAATTTCTGTCATTATTTTTCTAACTTCAACACTCAATGTTTTGCTAGAAAACCACAACTGTATGAGAGACAGACCAAAAAAATATGAGGCATAAATCTGGACATTCTGTGAAAATCTGTACAGTTGAGAGGTATGGACCATATTCTAATGGAGGTATGATAATATCTTTCCCTATGGATCCTCTCCCTGCTGGGGATAAGATGTCAGAGATTTTACATGGTCAAAACTGATTGATTTTATTTTACGTGAAGTTGGAAGCTGAGTTGTCAGTCAAGGTTAACATAGGTATTTTAAAAAGTGGCTCTTAAAAGGGGGATATTATTGCTGTGTATGATTTGTAAGTCAGTAAAATTTGCTTTACTTTATGAGGGAGGCAAAAGGCATAATCTTAGTTTTATTTGGATTAAGGTGAAATTGATTAAAGTTCTAACAGTCAACAAATGAAAGGTGGTCTTGATGGAGCAGTTATATGATGTTTTTCCATGAGGTGTTTTATCTACAGATGATCATGTCATCTGCTTACATGAGAAGTGGTAAGGAAGGGTTGGAGTTGGGAAGTTTGTTGCTATATATTAAGAATATATATGTGTGTGTGTGTGTGTGTGTGTGTATGTATGGGGGGTCTAGACAAGCTAGGAGCAGTCACTGAAACCCTCAAATGACACAGGCGGCCTGCAGGAAGGTTTCTTCAAAATAAATAATTAGTGATAAAACCATGGACTGAAACTAAATGCATTATTGTATCCTTTGGGAAGTCAACTACTCTGTAGAACTACCACATTGACAATACACCCCTAAGAGTTAACCCAGTTGCTCGGGATTTGGACAGTTACGTGGATAGTGACCTAAAGTTCAAGCAACATGTGTCTATTGCTGTAAGAAAGTCATTCTATGTTGTACAGCTTATTATCAAAGGGATTGTATCTAGATCTAGGGATGTCACTGCTCCCCTTTACTCACCCCTCATTAGGCCAATCATTGAATATAACACCTCCTTTAGCATGAATGTGTCCAGACACATGCAACAACTGGAAAACCCACAAAGATACCTTACTAAAAGAATATAAGATCTAAACAACATGTCCTACATGGACCAACGCAAAGCCCTGTCATTATACTCAGTATCCTACAGACCTGTGTCTAGCATAAAAGGCATCCTCCAACCCAATACTGATGGATTTATTGCACATAAGCATGTCAAGTAGCATTAGAAATACTCAGCTTAGGAATCCAAACCTCTTCTGCAACGTCAACAGAACAGTTTGGAGGGGCAGGTATATTTTGCAGAGGATACCACTGCCCTGGAACAGACTCCCTCTCCACATAAAACAAAAGCTCATCCCTGTCTATATTCAAGTACAACTTGGATCTAGGGCTAGAAAATTGAAAGTGATTCCCAGGACTGTCCCCTGCACTGTTAATGGACAGAGACAGCTCCTAAATGCATTACTGCATGCATGGGTCCCCTCAGATCATCTATGGTGTGATTCCAGTTACTCTCATTGGTGGTAATATACAATTATCAGCCATGGGATGGGTAAGGCCAATCTAACACCAAATGGGATAGGTTAATTAGAGTACCAAAAGAGAAAATGGCTAGGCTGAAAATATCCCACACGGCAGTTAGTCTAGTACTCACCTATGAACCTACAAGAAAAGCAGGAGGGAGGGAATTGAGCCCTGGGGATTCCATCATGAGAAGGGGGGTTTTCAGATAAGTGGGTGGATCCCAATTTGCCTTTGAAAGTTTGATCAGGCAGGACACTGAATAACCATTGAGAGGCACTGTCACAAATTCCATGGTTGAGTAATGCTTTTCTAAGGAGAAGATGGTCAAAGATGTCAAAGGCCTAGGTAATAATCTATGAGGATTGCACCCGTTAGCTGCCCTTTACCCATAACCTTAAATTTGTCATCAGTGAATGACCAGATGGCTGTCACAGTGCTACAGTTTGTCAAGAAGCCATGTTGGCTTGGGCAAAGTAGTTGTTTCTTAGTGAAGCAGTTTGATAATTGGTTGCAGGTTGATTTCCTAAAGACATTAGCCAGTATCAGAAGTATAGGGATGGATCTAAAGTATAAAGTGCAGAGTGTTCTGCTTGTTTTGTGAAGTGATTTAATAATGGCAGTTTTCCAGATTTTTGAGAAGGTATTTGTACATCGCAAAATGTTAAAGATGTACTTTAGCTGACATTATATGTATTTAGAGTAGGTTTTACTAAACCAAGGGTAACACCATTCAACCCTGACAGGTTGTCATCTGAGATCATGTTAGTAGACCCTTTAATGTCTTTGGCTTTGATTTATTTAAAGTGTAATTATATGAGGAATTCTGTCGAGGTTGATTCAGTCATGAGGTCATTCAATTTTTTATAAGCAGTAATTTGACAGATTCACACAGAAAGTCCTGTGAGGAAAAACAGATATTTAGTGTACTGTTTATTTTGGGGGAATTATTATTCTTTCTTCCTATGATTTGGCTAACTTGGGACAAACATTTTTTAGGTTGACTATAAAGCTTAATTTGGTGGTTTTGGAGGCAGGTAGCCTTGTGTCTCCTGATGCATTTGTAGTTGGGTCCCTGGCTTGTGGAATATTGCATTCATTACACAATTTTCAAACTTCATCTCATAGTTTAAGTACAACTTTAAACTATTTAGTCATCTGGGATTTGGTTTAGGAGATCTTGAGATAAAAGGGAAACATTGGTTTTGAAGTATTTGTGGTTATGGATGAAGCAGCAGTATTTGAGTCTGGCATGGAAATGATGGTTAACCATTGTGTAAAAGCAACTTCATGTCTGTTATTGCTGTCTTTGCTCTTGGGTCTGTAGATTATTAGTGAAGTGGTTCAGGGGGTGACACTTGGAAAGTGGTCACTTAGTGTGGGGGGTTTAACTGTGTTGCATGATTGTAGCATAATTTGATGAACTTGACCCACAAAAATGCTCATACCAAAATCTGGCCATGGCAAAAGGAGCCTGTAACCAGAAGTATGCAACCTATATGTCAATACTAGGAATGAGAGTTTGGGAGAATTAGAAATCAGATTAATTATACTGTGGTACAATATCCATAATCCAATCAAATATAGAGCCTGCTTCCTTCTTATTTAACAAATTGGTAGAGGACAGGATGAAAAATAGAGGGAAAGGCTGTGTAACTGATAAAAAAAGCTAATGTTAAGTATGTGAAAAGGAAAAATGAATGGCAGATTTCAGACTAAATCTGAACTCTGGAGTGTAGTACAAAAGCTGGTTTAGTGGGACATATCAGGAAGATGAAAAGATAAATGTATAAAAAAGTTATAGCAAGAATGCTGATGAACATTTCTTGCAATCAAGATACAGGTCTGGAATTACGTTAATGCATTTGATCCAAGGCCACGGTGGTGCAGCAGTTAGCATTGTCGCCTCACAGCAAGAGGTTCTCCGGTTTGATTCTTGGCTGGAGCACCTTCTGTGTGGAGTCTGCATGTCCTCCCCGCAGTTGAGTGACATTTAAAGACACGCAGGTAAGTGCGTGCATGAATGAGTGTGCCTTCTTTGAAGGTTGGGCATCGGGCTGGCACATTGGCACCGTAAAAATCCACTGACAATCATTAGCAGACCGGAGTTCTGCTGTGGCGTCTCCTAAGTGGGAAAAGCCGAAAGACATTAGTTTATAAAACTTCAGAAAAGATATTAAAAGGAAAATGCACTTCTAGAAAGTGGTATTTAATCATTTTTAGGAAAGGGCTGCTGCAGTGTTAAAATAATATTACAAGTATGCAAGACTTTTTATTAAGAATAGCCTATAGAATATTACCAGTGAAAGGACAAACAGTTTACAAAACTGTATAGGAAAGGCAAATGTTAAGTTTTGGATGTTAAATAACAGAATTAAAGATCTGGAGAAACTGATGGAAGAAAAGGTATGGGAAAACAATCACCGTTAATTCTAATATTTAACTCATGAATTATTTGATATTGAATCTGTGAGTGAAAATAATAAAGTCTGTGTGGCAAGACACCATTTTTTTATTCCATTGCATAAAACATATAGGCTGAGAGATGTACTGTGTTTTGTAGAACAAACAGTGGAAAATGCCAAGAATAGCTGATAAAGTGAATATTCAGAAAAATGGAGGGAGGAAATTGTTTGCAATGAAACTTGGTGCACATTTCTTTTGATTACTGAACAAAAACAATCAAACTTTAATGCTCATCCAAAGGGTGGAATACTTTTTATTTATAGACATTTATTAAAAATTCAGAAAGTAAATTAGAAGGATATAGGAATTAGCCATCACATACGGCTAAAGTGACCAGGGTTCCTGTGTAAGAATACACAGCATTAAAAATAGTGCAAACAAAGACAATGGCTCCTCAGAAAAGGGGGGGGGGGGCAGAGAAATATAAAGAGTTAAAACTTGAGCTATTCTGAAATGATCAGAAATGATGGTAGAGCCCACTACAACTGCTCTGGATTCAAAGAATGATTTAGAAAAGAAGTGCTTTTGGATTAAAATTGGTTACATATTTACATGACTTAACATCAAGAGACATCTGTGTCATTAGCAACAGCAACTTAACTTCAAGTTATGCAAATAAACTTACTTTTGAATATGCAGGTCACGCAGGACATGGCATCAAATGATAAAGCCTGAGTCTACTACAGCTGTATTATCTGATTCCTGGTTATTCCAGATATCCTAATAAGCATTTTCTTTTTTTCTTGTCCTCCAGAGGCACAGTGATCTTAAGAGTCAGTATATATAAGTAGCAGGCATGTATGTATCACAGGCTCCCAAGTTAAAGGATGCAGAGCAGTGAAGCCTTCCTGCACAAATATTTGAAAGATCTAACACTGATTTTCACAATTCTGTTCTTATCTGTTTAAAATGAAGTTTACTTTTGTAACAGGAAAGGACTTGCATGATCAGATCTCATACCTAGCTCAGCCTGCGTGTTTACCAGTGTTATAAACTTGCCTCCGTATTTATTACACAATATGAATACTACAGTACCACGTTTTTGTAATGATGTATAAAGCAAAAACCTACGCTTGCCATTAGTTAAATATTGCATATATAAAGCTTTTCAGCTATAGTTTATTTGCAGTTGATGTGTACTTGCTTTCGTCATGGTTATCATACTCAGCCTGTTTATATTCGTATGTAATACACGAGGTGCCATGATTATGCTCCAAAATCCGGGAACACATTAAAAACATTTTGATGTAAGAAATGTGGTTGACAAAGGTTTGTTAAATATCTGTCAGGGCTGTTAAACTCTAGCCTGCCACAAAGGAAATCTTTTAAAAGATGTTATACACATTATGGTGTCTCTGTCTCTCTCACTCACACACACACACTGTGTGGCAGAGTGAAGTGTCTAACACCTTTTACAGTTGTTAAGCCATTGACACTTAGCTTATGCCTACAGTTTATGTAGCAGTGCCAAGGATTTTATGGCTTTCAAAGCTGTAAAATTCATCTTCCTATACTTTTTTCTGTAACAAGTAATACATGGAGCTGCTAAAACTGCAGGCATTACAAAGAGGCCACCACAGTCTAATTCTGTTGTTACATGTTTCTGATATGGATCTCAACATTCACCTAAATTACTTCAATTTATTCTTCAGTGGAATTTCTTCACATTCATGTCTCAAACACATAGGTTCATAGGTGTGTACTAAGATACCAACCACTGGGGCCTTTTTAAGCCTAGTCATGCATCCCAAATCTTTGACAAGTTCTGGTACCCTTGATAAGTGTAAGCAGGGGCTTCGGAGATGAAACATTTACAAGCAGGGGCATGGGTGTTAAACCATTTACAGGATACCTGTGTCCATTAGAGATGTATGTGCCAAACCATGGATGAATTTCCTGTTCCTCATCCAATTGTCCAAGTTACACTTGAACTGGGTTAGGGAAGAACTCTGCTTCACATGGATGGGGAAACTGTTCCAGAGAAGGAAATCTGAGATACAGTCTTATCTATCCAGCAGGTCCTATTTATAACACAAGCAAGGTTTAATTCTTTGGAATGGGTAATTCTGATGCTGTTTGTTTTGCTGATATGCAGGAGGTCCAACAATGCCTGATACAGACCTCCCCTCAACAACTTGTAGAAGACAGAATACAGGGGATAGGGCTTTGAGGTGGTCTGAAAAGGACATGTTACTTACGTCCTGTACTCTTTTAGTAAGGAACCTCTGTGGACATTCCAACTGTTGGATGTGTCTGGTTAAGTGCATACCAAATGGAGCACTGTACTCAGTGGCAGGTCTGATGTACGCAGAAGTGAAACAATGACCTCACTGGACCTAGATGTCATACCCTTGTTTATAAGTTGCACAACACAGAATGATTTCCTCACTACTGTAAACATGTGATGGTCAAAAGACAGATTACTGTTTGTGTGTGTCCCCAAGTCCCTGACTACTGGATCAACTCTTTGGGTGTATGTTGTTAATATGACGATTACCTGGGCTGGATGACTTGCTGAAGGATACTATTATGCATTTCTTGGCCATGGCTCTGACACAAGCTATTTGCCTGTGTCAGCCCTTCCTGGAGGGCAGCATGGTTATGATCAGAGACTTGAGCATAATCTTCTATGCATACTGTTTTCAGAGGCGTAGCTAGGGTGGGGTAAAGTAAGTGGCAACCCTGGGCAGAAGGTGTTTAAGGGCAAGATCAGCAGATGACAACTGTGCATTAGTACTGTATTTTAACTGTGTGGTATATTAATAGTAAAACGCCTCTTGTTACATTTATAGCAAGCAGTTAGCTGCAGTTTTAGGGCTGTGGTTTTGTTTATTTGTCATTAACCTTGAGAGAGCGATTTTTTTGTTCCTCGACTTAAGAGTTGATTGGGGGTGTAAAATCAGGGAACTGCACAGGTTACCAGATAACCAAGCTAAAGTTCTGACTGTATTCTGTGGTTGTAGAGAATAATTTTATAGTGAGGTTTTTTGTTAGTAAATGTGTGTGTGTTTGTGAAGTTTTTCTTCCAAAACCTTTAATTTAAATGCACTCTGGTCAACTGGACTATCCAAGGAAAAAAAAACACACCTTCAGTCAAGTAAATAAAGAAATAAATTACTGAATGAACTTCATGACATGATCCACTTTCGAGGTACAGAACAATGATGCAGCAAGAAAAATGGTTGCGCCTGTTGGAATTCCAAGGATCCTAATGTTGCCCTTTGAAGAGTGAGAATGTAATGATAGGGAGCACATATAAAATCTGAGGGTTCGGTTGATTAAGTAGCAGGTGTGTGGGTGGTGCAGCTGCCATATTGCAAAGGAGAGTCCAGAATGATACAGCCCTCCAACAAACATTCTTTGAAGTTGCTGCAATGAGTTTTGACATTGGTATACTTTGTAAAATGTTTACTGGATTAAAACTGTCTCTTCCTTTCCTGCTAGGCAACAGTAGAAAAACAGCTATAACTGATCTAAACAGGTGAATATAAAGGGGCAGCACTGAAGACCCTGGGAAAAAGCTTACTCTATAAACTTCCAGGTAGCTATGCAACAAATTTACGGAGATTATAGAATACTGATCTTGTTAATTACCAAATGTTTTAGCATGACCCTGCATGTCAATCAACTAGTTGTCTGTGATGATACCAGACGTAGGAGTAGGTAGGTATTAAACTTAATAAAGTACAAACACAGCATTCTCCCTGTTTTGTTTGCTGAATACAAATTTGGTTTACTGCTGGCTTTGCTTAGGTTTTTTAGTGTTAGCATTTTTACATTTAGTGTTTTTCTAATTCTTGCAAAATAAATATCATGGAATAGTTTATAATGATGTATATTTATACACTACTGTAATTTGCTACTTTCTTATTTTAAATTTCAATCTTTAATTTCCAGATTTCAGTCCAATACTGTCCAGTGAAAAATGTTCTTGCCTTTTCACAGTCTATTCCCTTCCATACTAAATCTAAAGCTTGCAGTTATGGATTTCTTCATGGGTAATTATGCATTGGCCATAAAACCCTGTTCATGCTAAAAATATTCACATAGTGCAGCAGGGAAGGTTTATTGTGAAATTCATAGTTCAAATGCAGCTGGTTTTAAAATTATGTTTTGCACCTTTAAGACGTGAAATCACTTGCCAGTATACACTTGTCATCATGGACTATGAGTGTGTAATGCTAGGAGCGTGACACTATGCTACCACCAGCAAGTCACCTGCACACAGTGCACTGAAGTAGCCTCTTAAGCACACAAATGTCCATTTGCACCACCCTAAGGTACCACCAAGGGTCAATCAACTAAGTAAGAGCACAGATTCCTGCCTTCAAGCAGACCATTAAAGCTCAACCATATCCCCCAGCCAGGTATCCAATGTCAGAGATACCAGTCAATGATGGCATAACGAGGAACATATCCATACAAGGATGTAAATGGGGACAACAATGTATTCCAAAGGTCTAGGTGGAGTTACTAGAACTGTTCTGAGCATCACAGCTTCCTCTATGCTGTATGCGTGGCTGTGCACAGTCATTTTGATTTGTTAGCACATCAAATGTGTGGACAAGTATTTGGATCTCCCTAACTGATTTATCCATTTTAAAATATTCATTTTCATGTACTGAAGCAGTGGTTCAACACTTGAGGACTGCTGTCCACAAAACATGAACTGTGCATAACATGCCTACAGTTCATTTGGGCACTCTAGAAATAAACAGTGTTTTACACTTTAATTTTTGCACCTACATATATCAGTTGTTGTTGTATCTTTTGGCTTTTCCCGGTTAGGGGTCGCCACAGCAGAACTCATGTCCGCTAACTATTGGCAGTAGATTTTTACGTGCCGAGTTGCCGGCCCTGACGCACAACCTTCAATGAAGGTACACCCATTCACGCATGTCTCCACACAGAAGATGCTCTAGCTGAGAATCGAACAGGACAACGTCTTACTGTGAGGCGACAAAGCTACCGCAGCACCACCACAAAACACAGTGGTTTGTACAAAAAAAAAAAATGTAAAGAGACTTTTCACCCTTTCATAACTATTTCTTTCTATGTAGTCTTCCAGACTATGAGTGTGCACCCCATCTATTGGTCTTCAGACAGGCAGCTGGCTGTATTATTAATCCTGATATTGGAGGGCTGGCACATTTCTTAGAAATGTAAGAATTTCTTTTGGTTTAAGAAGGCTACTGTCTGCTGCCTTCAGTCATTGAAATAAACTTCATTTTTCTTGGGAGTTGCACAGATGCCTGCAGTCACACCTGAAATACCAGATCAGTGACAAGATACCTGTGCAGACCCAAATGCAACCAGCTTCCGTCTTAGGCAGAGCTGCAACTGCCCCCCCCCCGTAAAGGATTTACAAATGTAGCTCATAATCTGGGAGGTTACTGTTTTGCAGAGTTCATGTCTTACTGTACATCAGAATCTGGTAAGAAATTAATCAATGATAAAGTAGCATTTATTTCCATATCAGGGTATATGTAGGTATGGTTCTCATATCTGGGGTGGAGTTTTAAAGTGAAACAACAGTGAAAGCCATTAGGGAATATTTTACTGCAAATATTTCAAAACTTTAGAATGTAATGCCATATAATCCAGACTTATATGAAATCTGTCACAGCTCATAGATAGTAGCCATGTGGTGTAGAATACCTCACTGATGGGCCTATCCCAATTTTTTCTAATTACCTCAGAACACTGTCTGGTAAAGTGATTGGTCAAAGTCAAACAACAGACAAATGGAGGCTGAGAAAATTAAATCAACCACTACAGGAAGTACTACAGGAAGCAGCTCATTTACATTCCTTAACCATAATATTTCTCATTAACTGTCAGACTTTTATTTGGTGCCCTTATGTTCTTGTTTAGCTAGAATCCAGAGCTGTGGCTTCTGAGTTTAAAGTATCACTAGCTATTTATGTCTGCCCAAGGGCTTTCATTAAAAATGCATGACAAAAAGCAGCCTGAGGATAGAAGGTTGGCAGCTCATAGGGGGAAATATTATTTCATAGAAAAGGGAGTGTATGGTTGGAGCAGATTTACTAAAGGAGGTAATCAGATACAAATAGTTACTGAAGCCAAAAATACACAAGACTGACCTCATGAGTAAGAGAATGCATGTGCTGACAATCTGTACATTACCTGGATGTGACATGGCTGGGTACCCATTTATCAAGTCATTTACTACCCTAAAAGTGCAAGCTTCATTAGATGCTTATAAGTGCAGATTTCCAGAGGACTAATCATGGCAGCAGATGTTTCTTGAGCATCATCCTTACAGCCACTCATACATTCTGTCTCTCTCTCACACACATACACATACACTCGCACACACACTCACAAGTCACCATGGAAGGCTGATGATTTTCTATAACTCTGGAAGGCTGATGATTTTCTATAACTCTACAGTCTTTAGTACTTACTGAAGGTACTAACCTGCCACCTCAACAGATTACCAGGCTGGGGTCCTCCCCAGTTAATGTTTCACTTTTGTTAACCAGATGATTATGAACACAAATAATAAAGTATCACAAAGCAGTCCGGCTAATTACAGGTAGTTGCCAGCAGCTTGTCACAATTTACTAATAAACAGCATCTTTCAATTAAAAATAAGCAAACACAGCAACAGCTACAGGCTTTTTAAAATTAATAAATAAAAATACGTTACTTAAAAAAATTAGTTAATCACTACAGCTAATGTTAAATATGCATAGATATGACTGCAGAGAAATGGAAAATAACCCTTTTGATTAATAGCTTACAAGAAAAAATACCCCATCCCTCTGCATTTGAACTTTCCTATTGCTAGTTTATGAACTAATGGAATTACTGAGCCCTAACTACAGTAAGAATTTCCAAGCAAAACAAAGTGCAAATAACAAAACTCGTGTGTCCAGGCACTGTTTTTTAGATGCTGTTATGTCTTTTTTTAATGGTTCATTGAGCTATACTGTTTATATCTTTTCATACAGAAACCACAGATACAAATAAGAAGGGCTTGTCTTTTCTGCTCTGAGCTTACTATCTTCTCTATAATTGCCACTGTGTGACCCTTTAGTTTCCCGGATTAGGAATAGTTATAGATCTTGTAATCACATGGCAGAATACACATATTTGCTATTTCACATCTGCCATGCATTTCACATCCTGTGTATAATTAGTACATTCCCAGCAGAAAGCAGTTTTAAACTTCAGTCACAGCATCAGATATATTTTAAACATTTTTCAGAAAAAGGTAACACGTTCACACATCTTCTCAAGTCACTGAGATAAATATTGTAGATTAAGTTACAAAAGTTTAGTTTACTTGCTGCAGGTTTTATAAAGCTTAAGTGCAGATCACAACGCTTTTACAGTTTGATTCAGAAAACAGTGGCAACTTTATTCACAGACATGACAGTATGCATCTTATAGGTAATGCCAAGGGGCTTTGAGAGCTAAAATAAGTGAAGTTATCTTACAATGTCTGATGACCGAAGTATACTGGATTTGTAGCAATTTTAAAAGAACTTCTTGAAAGTATCATATTCTTTCTGGATTCTACTTTGGTTAAAAAATAATTAACCATTAATGATGCCAAGGAGTACAACCTGGACTGTTATATGAGATCAAACAGGAAGTTGTGAACAGGGTTGAAGCTCTCATTTGCACCAAGTTACCTATGGGTCTACTTGACTATATCAATTGCACACTTGCTGTGCTAGGTTTACCATAAATGAGCTTATCATCACCCAGAAGACTATCATATAATTTTAAATTGTATTATAATGTAATGTTTTTGTCAGAGGGTAGAGTTACCTGTACCCCCAAATATAGTGTCTCTGTCCCCATACCCCCAATTTCTAAATATACTGCCATTGAAGTTGCACCATCCTGGAAAAAAAGGGAAATATCCTTTATCTGAGTTGGAGAAAACCTGCAAAAACACTTTCAGTTTTATTAATATACCATTTCAATTTCAGTAATTAGAGAAAGCAGTGTGATCTTCTAGTTGGTATATCAAGCTTCAGTAAGTATACCAATATCCCAAAATGGATCCAGTCCTACAAGCTGGCAAGGTCTAGAGAATTTTACCTCAACTGATTAGTTTTTTAAAGGGTTGGACATACAAATAGCATGTGAGAGCAGAAAATAGGTAATTTAAAGACAGATTTATTATAGAAAGACCAATATCTAAAATGTGGCATAGTGCGTGAGTTTTGTTATTTATATATATTGTTACTGCAGTGTAAGTGTTGTTCAGACAGAGACAGAAAGAGAAGTGCAAGAAATATAGGGATTAGTAGTGAAATAAGAATATAAGTTATGAGTAGGGTTGCCACTTCTGGATAAATAAGCCATGCACCTCCACAATGAAAGCACACCCCTTGCCTTAGAGTAGCCACACGCTTTTAGCAATCCCAACAGATAAGCACCCATTTTTAAATTCCATATACAGTGATTGCATAAGCAGCCTTAGATCCTATAGATCCCTAGGCAAAGTATTCAATGGCATTCCCCACCCCCACTTTCTACTGTCAGTCTGCCATACACCCCAGTGCTGCCATATTTTTCTCCCTTCCTGGTCTCATACTATGTACAGTACTTTAATTGTGCTTTCGCACACTTTGTCTTACTTGTTAGCTTTTTTCTACATCCTTGCAATACATCCTAGCTGGCAAGACAGTATTGTAATAACCGTTGTTGAAAGAATTTAATTATGCCACAAAGTCCCCCAAAAGCTATGGGGTGCTAAATGCTTTGAGGTACATTTTGTTTTTCACAACGTTTGGTTCAATGAGGGCATGAACAAAAATAATCATGACCAAGTTAAGTATAATAGAATGTAAGCAAATGGAGCTTTTCTCCTCAGGCCTCCGCTGAAAATGGGTATTACCCAGTCGGACATTCCCAGTAAACAAACAAACAAACAAATAAATAAATAAATAAAGAAAAGGATTACTTTTTTCTTTCATAGAAGAAATAAATGGGATATGTCCAAGGCTGATGATACAGTAGTTACCACAAAACTGAGCAGCAGTAATCCATAAACTAAGAATAAAATGCTTATGAGGACACATCACATCTGGGATGACTACCTTCCTCCCAACCCCACAAAACAGATAGTGATTGTCAGTGTATCCATCTGGTGTTAAATTGGGATGAAAATGAATGGACAACTGAACATATCCATGTGTTTTAAGTTGCTATTGTCATACATCTATACAGCATGCCTCTTAAGCCCTAACTCCAAAAGAAAGACACCTTCTGTGTAGCTCTTTGAAGTCAAACTAGGATGCAAGTGAAAGAACAAATAAGTTGAGAATATGTTGCGCTTTATTGCTGTCAGCTTACATATGCAGCAAGCCTTCTTTACTTTACCCACAGAAGATATCCTCCTGTAAACAAGTGAAAAAAATGATACAGTCGTTCTTTCCAACTTGTTTCTCCATCATAGTAACTTGGCCCTAGACAAGCTGCAGTGACATTCTGTCTACAGCTATGAGGTGTCATTTTGAAGAAAGTTAAAGAAGAAATAATCTTGCTGTCTCTGCCAAAACACAAACTACAGCAATCAGTTTTAGCCTAGGTGGGTCCCCAGCTGAGGACTCTACTAAGCCAGGAATGGTCCAGAAGCTCTGCAGTTCTGTATGTTTTGTGATGTATTTCATGCCTTATTTTTCAAATACCCAGGAGATTTGTGTATGCATGCTCCTGTCAATATTATTGTCTCACACACACATACATTCATACATACATGCATGCACAAAACATGCTTAGTACAGGCAAAATGTAATGTCAGCTCAGCTGTGGCATGTTTTTGGAGAAAACAGCAGCATCTGAATAAAACCCAAACAGAGACAGGGAGGACATGCAGGCTTCACACAAATGGAGCCACAGCGAAGAACTCAGACCAATGCAAACAATGTGCCACTTTACTAGTTTTACTAGTGATGTGATCCTTTCTCACACATCTTGTCCAGACCACGGAAATAGCCCCTTATTGGGTGTAATGTCTCAGAGTGACAGGAAGATGAAGATGTTATGGCCAACTTGTTGCTATTATATACACTTCACCCCCAAGATACATACAAACATAAGACACAGCAATGTAGATTGGAAATCCAAATGAAGCAGTAAGCATTTAAAAAAACATACTTTAGAAATATGTTGGCTTTCTCAGAATGATTAAAGTACATTTCAAGTACTCACCATAGCTGGATTTCCTGACATAAAACCTGATTTTCAGATTTTCTGACAGAGTCCCCGATTTCCTGAATATCAGGAAAATGTCCTGACAGGTGGCGACCATAGTTTTGATACAGCTGTAAAAGAATGCCTGCTTACATGTCATGTCTTGGGGATCAAACTACATTTAAGCTTACTTAAATTATACTTGGAATATCAAATGAAAGGAAATGAGTAGACAATGAGGCAAATTTGTGAGAGAGAAAATAAAGCACAGACAGTTTCCATTTAGGATGCCTAAGGAGACTTCTATTGGTGAAGAGTGAGAAAACAGGTCAAGAAATTGTACACTAGTAATACAATGTGTCATGTGATCAGCTAATTGTACAACACTGAAGCTGTAGTGCAACAAGCATACATAAAGTAGACTGCTACAGTCACGTGCTGTGGCATGTGGTCTTATCTAATGTGCTGACAGCATATACACAATAAAATGCTTGAAACTTCAGTAAGAGGCCCTGCTATGTGGGTGGATGCAAGAAACAATCAGAAATAAAAGTAAATAAGGTGGGTGTTGAAAAGGAGTGCATGATGCAGAAAGAAACGGGGGATGTCTGGCTAATAGTGAATTAGTTCTTCTATTCCTTTAATTTAAGTGGTTAAGAAAAAATCAGGAACATGCTTAAATAAGGAAAGATGTAATTTTACTTAACACTTTTAACCATTTTTACAAGAAATACTCTATTTCTAGGTTGATATTCTTTTAAACATAAATGAGAAATACAGGCTTATTTTAAACATCAGATTTAAATAAATTCATGTAAGGTTGTTATGGTTACCATGCATACCAACTGTCTCTAAGAAAAAAAAGTTTTATTATATAAAATCAGCAACATAAATTCCTGCTGCACATTATATTTTAAAATATGAAAAGCATGTATTTTTTTTCAACAGAAACTGAAAATATGTAAACTATGAAATGTTTCATCTGTATCCAAGTACAATGAAGTTCCCACAGTCATACGTGAAGCTCACTGAATCCAAAACAATGGATTTCAAAAGAGAAGTAAAATCTAGACAGCCTGTGTTGAATGATTCACTTTGATTTGACTTTCATTCACACACCACTCCCTTTATGATCTTGCCAGAGTACCATATTACACGACTGCTTATCTCACCAAAATGGCTCATTTTTCACACATGTATTTCCCTGGCAAAGTTTCCTCAAATTATATACTATAGCTCCTATAAACAGCATGAAGGAATGAAATGATCTAAGTCAAGGCATGCCAGCTGTAATTTCTTCTTATAATGTGAACCCCCCCCCCCCAAAAAAAAAAAAAAAAAAAAAAGAGTCCTGCTACATTACCAAGAACTGTACCATGTCTGGTGATAGAAGACTGATTGCAGGAGATGAAGTGTGGGTAATATGTATGCCTAGAGTGGGTCACAGTGAGGCCCCTCAAACTATGTGCAACCCCTTGAGCTCCTCCAAGTCCCTCCATACAAAATTACACAATGATGTAATGTATATAAGCAAAGCAACCTCCCCCACCTGGAAGAGCATATCCATCTGAAAAAAAAAATGGCTTAATTTATTACTGGTTTACTGCCACATGTGCTCATTCTTTGATTGCCTTTCTGCAGTCATTCTAAACACATGTAAGAACACTAGTGAATAATTAGCATTTTAAGTATACAATATTTCAGTCATTTGGGTGGCCATGGTGGTGCAGTGGTTAGTGTTGTTGCCTCACAGCAAGAGGTTCTCCAGTTCAATTCTCGGCTGGGGTGCCTTCTGTACGGAGTCTGCATGCCCTCCCTGCAGTCATGCGGGTTTCCTCCGGGTACTCCAGTTTCCTCCCAGATTCCAAAGTCATGCAGTAGGTGGATTGGACACTCTAAATTGGTCATAGGTGAGTGTGTGTGCATGAGTGAGTGGTGCAAATGAGCTACTGAGGCAAGGTTAGCCACCTGGTGGTGTAAACCTTGGCTCAAGACTGTCACTGCGGAGGTGACACCTTGACCCCATGTGCAAAATTGGAAATGGGTTTGAGTATGGCTGGATGGATTTCGGCTTCCCCCCTTACACAGTTAACAGCCTTCACCAAGAGGTCTAGTGCATTTTAAAAGGGTGGCCATTCTAAAGAAAGACAAAGAAATGATTAAACATATTTCCTGCCATCTAGAACAACTAGGGCATCTACTCTCAAGATACAGAACTTGATTATAAGAACAATGAAAATAGGCTGAAATGGTCAAGACAGTAAGAGAACAGGTCTCTTAAATATTATACACATATCTTGTTAAATGCTAGTACTTTTTTTCAACAGATGATTCAGCTAATTAAACTAACTAAGGCAAGATTAACAAGGGAATTGCTGCCCTCCCGAGCTGCCATCCTTCTCAAATTGAGTAACTTCCTACACATTAATGTATCTCACTTTCTCATACCAAAATGGTATGCAGCTTATATTCAAAGCATCATTATTGTATATTATTATAAAAGTCCAATGGTATTTTATCTGTACATAAGTATCCTGGTGTACTGTTACTCTATTACCCAGTTTAATTCTATAAGTCTCTGATGCAAATGTCTGTCTGAAGTAAATAGTCCATGTACATATCTACATTGCATTGCTTTTCACTGGAGTTTTTCTCTCTGGAGCTTCACCATGTTCTGTTGCACAACTTTACAGCCAATAAAACAAACAAAATGTTTATTTTAAATAAGCTATTTCTTTTGATGTCAGATTAAATAGCTTTACTTTTGTAAATATTCCAAATAGGTATTATGTGTAATGTTATGATGCAAATCCATTGTCTAAGTTTTTTTCCGGTTTATGACACACAGAAAAACAAGCAGTTGGAAATGATGTAAGCTGAGATGTAGTTTGTTTTTAAGTAAGCTTTTGTTTCTTGGACAAGCATTCTGAATCATAGTCTAATATTAAAAAGAAATTCACAGGACATTTCACTGCTTGCTGCAGTGATTCACAGCTGAAGAAATGTCAGGCTTTTACAAATGAAAAGTCAAAGAATTTATTGAACAAAATGTTGCCAGGCTGCCAGTAAAGGATTTAAATAATAGGAAAGAAAAATCCTAGCTTGATTATTTGGCACCTGTACTGTTATTATAGCAATAACCCACGCCTGGGTGTGGGTAATGCTGGATTTGCCCACAGTTGGCGTGGTTTGGTCCCGAAGCCAGGGACCAAACAAAGCCAACCGTGGTAAATCAGCATTACCACCCAGCGTCAGTTATTATTATAATGACATTATTTAAGAAAAGAAATAATTACTTTTCTTAAATAATGGCATTGTATAATGCCTCTTTACTGCCCTTCCGCAGCTGTCTGGTATTCTGCGGCAGTTCTGATGTACTGCGCATGCCTACGCAGAGCTGTGGGCAAAAGCACTGTTTCGCTATGTTAAATGGGTTTAACATAGCGAGACAGCTTTAAAATAAGCAACGGAGATCTCTGTTGCTTATTGTAAAGCTGTCTCGCTATGTTAAACCCATTTAACATAGCTAGCTAACGGAGATCTTGCGATCTCCGTTGCTTTTAAACTGTCTCACTATGTTAAATGGGTTTAACATAGCGAGACAGCTTTAAAATAAGCAACGGATATCTCCGTTGCTTATTTTAAGCTGTCTCGCTATGTTAAACCCATTTAATATAGCGAGACAACTTTAAAAAGCAACGGAGATCACAAGATCTCCGTTGCTTTTTATACTATTAAGCTATGTTAAAGGAGTTTAACATAGCGAGACAGCTTTAAAAAGCAATGGAGATCTCCGTTGCTTTTTTTAAACCTGTGTCGCTATGTTAAACTCTTTTAACATAGCGAGACAGTGTTTTATACTAACGGAAAAAGTCCGGGAGACCGGACCTTTTTCCATTAGTATATTGAGGGATTTACAATGGGCACGCTGGTTGGGCTGGCCAATCAGCGTGCACGTTTTAGGGGCGGAATTGTATAATAATTTATAATACACTTTTAAAGTACCTCTGAATCCATTCGTTATACAAATGCAACAGGATATTTAACCGTATCTGTTGCAGTGTATTTGCTTACTTCATGTGTGGTGAAATGATAATGTTACACATCTTAACACATACACAGTAAGTACAGTTAAACTATCCTTACTTGGGGCACAGATTCAGGCAATGGTTCAGTGGAGTGATACGAGTCCAGGGGTGAAACTTTAGTTGTAGTTTGGACTGCACCAGTAGATTGATATACTTAAATGGCATACATATATATTTTTGTGTGATGCTCCAGAGCAAGTCACAGAGTATATTAGGTTTGCAATAGTCACTTTACATTTTTACCTGCAGTATAAAAATACAAAGTTGATGTGAGCTGTTTCCAGACCGGTGTACAGCAATATGCTTTATGTTTTTCAAAGAAAAAATATAAACTATGATGAAGATTTTAGATGCACATTGGGAGCAGGGGGGTTTTAAATAACTTACCAAGGGTCAAAATGCAGATGTCAAAAGAACTCAGGCTTATGGCTCCTGGTCTGTAATTCCAAGCTTATTACTAAGCATACAATCATGCCTAGTTTTATAACACTGCATCACTATTTTTCAGGATTAATGTGAAATATTTCTTGACATATCACAAGAAGCATAGGTCAATCTTTTGTATCTGCTGCTTGAAATGTATAACGATGTATTAATTGTATGAAAATGATGGCTGGTTAATAAGAAATAAGTTGACAAATAAACATGGTACTTTTATCTGTTACAATTACAGCATATGTAAACGTTAAGAAGACAGACATTTATCCATTCAGTAATATGGGAGTTAACAATACAACTCCTTATTATGGCTGCAAAACTAAGTAGTTTACATACTGTGTTATATCTGATGATTGTATACACTTTTCTGTGGGTAAAACAAGAAAGAAACTAAAGGAAATGTCAAGCCAGAAATAAGTGTACATGAAAGCATCATACAAACGTATAAGTGGGGATGCTAAAATGTTTTAAAATTTCAGGAGCTTACAAATGTATTATTAAATAAGAAGTATGGTGAAACAAGAGAGTTGTGCTGGTAGATGGCAATAAATGCAACTTAATCACCTGTGTTAACTGACATAATGCCTTTAAGACCTCTGACTGGTTGATTAACTGACTGCTTGTTTTAAATTAGGGCTGCTTTTTGATGTTGAATAGATCTGATGAAGGCAGTTGTGATAGAAGCTCATCTCCATGATTGACTTGCATTTTTTTATCATCATCTTTAGTTTGACTAAACCATGGGATTGTGAGACATGCCTTTTGCAAAAGCACAAAAGTTACCTTGCAGAGGCTGAGACGCAATGCAGCTCAAATATAACTATCAACTGACAAGATGGAATTCTACAGCCAAAGCATTAAGTAATTAATAAGCCTGTCTCATAGAAATGACAGGGCTGGTGGGAAGAGATTTGTATCTGGATGCAGCTAGGTATTATTCAGAAACCAGCGGTGAGCATGTAGCATGCACGTGTCTATGCATCTGCATGTGTGCTAAATCACAATGCTACAAGAATGGCTGAAAGCCACAATAAGTGGATCCAAGCAATTTTTCTAAGTGCTTTTATTAATTCAAATGGGAGGAAATGCAACTACAAGAAAGTCAGAAAAGGGGGATCAGCAAATACTTAAACATACCCAAAGACAGAGAAGACAAAAGTGGGAGTGGGAAAGGTAGGAAGGGTATACTTTTTTGTGGGACGTGCTGATTTTTAAAGAGAATGATGCAAGGGAAAGGCAGGGGATGGAAAGATGGCAGCTGTATAGAAATGGGGTACTGAAGCATAAAACACAAAGATTAATAAGGGAGGTGCTGACACAAATGGGATTTTGATAATGGATATACTGATAAACAGACAGTGGAGCAACAAATAGGGGAAGGAGGTGACAAAAGGAACACCAGGATGGGAGACAGGGTGGGTACCTTGCTGTCTGGACTAAGGCAAGAAGATGTCAGTCACCACCATGTCTCCCTTCCCCACTGGACCCTGCCTCAGACATTGGAGACGGCAGTGCCAGTCAGTGGTATACTTCTGTAAGATGGACAAGGACCCTCTCTAGGTGGCCAAGGTGGACTTTAAGACATAGGTCCACAAAGTTCCCCAGCACCTGTTCCAACTCCTGTTGTGTGATAAATTGTGACTCCCCCATCACTGTCGTATTGTTTGATGTGTGTACAGGAGTGCAGTGGCAGTGTAGCCAGGGCCAAGGATTGATGTAGATTGTTGCTATAACAGCAGGATGGTGATAGTGTCACATGTATGCCAGGTCGGTGGGAGTGGCACCAACACTGGCATAAGGTGGCTGAAGTGCAGTCAAGATGCTGATATATAGTTCCCTCTTTTAAATGCACCTGGCCTGTGACAGTGTTCACAGAGCTTTAACATGGCCACATCCCAGCATGTCAGGCAGTGCTGGGCAATGCGTATGCTGTCATGGGAGACAGGGGTGGGCATCCCCCTGCAAGTAATGAATCTGAGTAAGAGTATCCACTGACTAAATATATAGATTGTGATTGTGGGATCCATTTATTACATTGAATTTACGTTTCAATGAAACGTAAATTCGGGAGTGCACTTTCGTGTGAAGATAAAAATAAAATAAAAAAAAAAAGGAAATAAAAACATGCAGTTTGCATGTAATCTTAGTTGCACATCAATGTTTAGTGTTGATGTACAACTAAGCAAACTAGTGCTGAGATCATGGCACAGTGGGGATAAGGGAATATTCCCTTTTCTCCACTGTAGAGCGATCTCAGAGTGAGAATATTAAAGTAGGGTGGGTGTGGGGGGCGCTCCTGCAAAAGATGTTTTTTTTGTGTTTTTTTTTTTTTGGTTTAGCCGATCCGGTGACTATACTTCAGTGAAAGTGCAGTTTCATTGAAGTGGGGATCTACTTTTCTTTTCCGAATAAGTGTAATTTTGATGAAAAGTAGATCCATATATATATATATATATATATATATATATATCTGTGTGTGTGTGTGTGTGTGCACACATGCACAACGACAGGTTCTGTCATACTGTACATAGTCACAGGCTATGCTACATGCTATATCAGTGTGTACCTCTATGCTGCATTGATATAACTAAGTAGTCAGTAACATGCCAGTAATCATACTCACCCCTGCACTGCGAGAGATTCTTATTTTTCCTCCAGTACAGGAGCACATTTCCATTGTTTCCTCCTGTGATTAAAAAAAAAAAAAAAAAAAAAAAAAAAAAAAGAACAAATACAACACACAGCAATCAAATTTCCTGCAAGGGCTCAAATCACTATAAGGGAAATAATAGGGCAGTGATCAGGCCTGGCTACTTACAAATACATCTCAGGCACAGTTGCTCACCTCTTCCTCCCATTGGCTCAGAAGGTCAGGACAGCACCGCCTTAAGTCACTCTAGTGGTGCTGGCACTACTCACCAGAGCAGCTAACGTTAGTAGCAACAGTCACTGTCCAGGCAAGACTGTGCCAGGCATCCACTTTAAACTGGAGAGCATCATAACAGTCCTCAAGTAGACTCTCCCAGTAGTTATTGTAAATAAAGTACAAAAAGATCTTAGTTTAGTTAGTTTACCACCTTGGAGCCCTGCCATTTTCTGTGCCATCAGAAGCCATATCCATTCACTAAGTCAGAATCAAAAGAAATATTACAGCCCTGTCATGGCCATGCATGTTTCTGCTGTTGGCACATGATGTGCATCTTTGAGTCACCACTGTACAGTGTGAAAATACATGTCATGGCATGGCACAATGTTGTTAGGGTGTGGAAATGACCTGGAAAGTGTGGACAAGCCTTTCACTTCTATAAATGCATTCACTGTGTTTTCAGGAGATCGGCAGGCCATAAACCTACAGTATTTTCCCCACTTCTCCAAAGAACTCCTTGTCCTACACTTAGAGTGGTACAAGTAAACAGCACAATAAGATAAAAGTGCGACTGATTGACCTTCAGCTAGAAGAGACCCATCAGCATAATGACCTCACTAAGAGCCTTGAAATTGTTACCACTAGGCTCATCATGCTATAGAAGGTGGCATAGCAGCAAATTGTAAAGCTGCTATCCACAAAGTCAAGTTGAATTACTACAAGCAATACAAGATTAATGAGAAATAACTGAATTTGAACTGGTACTAATTTCTGTTTTGCTGTACTAGTATTGCATTTCTTGTGTGCTGTTTGCGGAATGACATGAGATTTTTGATGCTATAGGGTGGAAAGCTAAAGGGTGTAAATGACAAGGAGACATACTGTATGAGGGACTATAAAGAGGGGAAGGGTCAACATTCATGACAAGAAAAGTGGAGCAGATGTAATGCTGCAAGTTCACTAATAACAGAAAGCCTTTTATACTATGAAGGCAATATAGGCAGAGGACTGTTTGTTTGTGTGTGCATTCACAGTTGATATTTATGCATTGAAAGGTGTTCTGCTGCAAGTACTGATGCAGTAGTCATGGGTGTGGTAGTGTGGAGTGAATTTGTTGAAGGCCAACCTACAAAGTTCCAAGGCATGCATGTTACAAATCTTGTATTACACATCCCTACATGACATTACTGTCTATATACCCTTTAGAATCACACCCTCCTATGGACTGCATATTTTGGGAAAGCATATGTGCTGTAGAAATAATCAGACGGTGGGAACAGGGAGCTGACAGTAAGACTGAGCAATTTTGTTTGTAGGTCCTGCCTCCATTTGGTTATGTAACAAACACCCCTGTGTAACCTGCTTCAGGGATGACTGTAGGGAGGTTTATTCTACAACCTTTGTTGCACTTTTGGCTATCTCCTTCCACCATCTGTACCAAAGCATTTCATGTCTGGCCTGTGCTAGCTCTTTTGTTGGGGATGGGGGAGCAGAATGGATTGAACACACACACACATAAATGGATGAATGTAGACAGTAGCAAGTCAGCACATTCTTCTCGTGTATGCCAAAGCCAGCCTGTAGGCTGCACACACATTCTCTGAGGTGTACTGTGGGGGCCAAGAACACAGTACTTCACAGGAACAGTGCATGTCACTGGCAGGGAGTCTGTTGAACAGTGGCAATCACATCCTCTGCTGGGCTTGTAGCACTTAGATGTGGGTCTATATTAGATAAACAAAAGTTTACCTCAGCGAATGCTGTAATAATTGAAAATCCCGGACCTCAAACTCGCTATTGTGGGGGGCTGTGCCCCCCCACACCCCATGCTAAATATATATACCAACTCTGAGATAGCACTACAGTGAGGAAAGGACAAATATTCCATTCTTCACTGTACCACGATCTTACAAAAAGCATATCAAGGTCTGGGATTTTTGATTATTAGAGCGTTCGCTAAGGTAAACTTTTGTTTATCTAATATACACCCTTTGATGCATGTCACCACACCTGTAACCTTTCAGAGTGTACATGGGGGCAGCATTCCTGCCTCTGTGGGCCATGGATATACAGAAATCATAAGCTCTCCTAATACAACTATATGTGAGCTCTGGGTAAATTGGCTCCTCTGGGTTTCAATTAATCACCCAGAAACACATACCATACATGTGACTACAACACAGATGGCAGCCATACACAAGAGTAGTCCACCTCATTTTTGCATCATAGCAGGGGTCTTGTCAGTACTGGTTAATTTCATGTTTTGATGAGTAGGGATAAATAATATATGACCTTGCAATATCCAGCATGCATATTTCTTTGCAATTCCACTTTGTCATGCCTAAAGTTGATTATTATCATAAAGCAAATTCTCCCAAGCAGAGAATAACATTCTGTTACAGCCTCTCCATGAGTATGGGCAGCAGATACTTCATCACAACAGATCTAAATGGATCTTCCATGCATTTCTGTGGCAGGACCCTATAGAAGACATTGGTTTGTCCTGTGGCCAAAACAGGACTTATGAACAAATCCACTGAAGGGTTACTGACATGATTGTGCACTATGGAAACATGTCTGGCACATAGTTGGGGGCCAGAGGTGGAGATGTACTGATAAAGTCACTACATAGAAGAGCTCCTAGTACCTCTTTCTGGGGTGCAAACAGTTCAGGAATACACAGGAGAGTGCTGGATATCAGTGTTGAATTGCAAGTGGCACTATGAGTATCCTTTGGTGATGCCCCAAGTGGTATCAGAATTTCTGTGATGCCCTGATCGAACTTCCCCTTGTCAGTTTGAGTACTGATAATGTACATAAAACGTAGTACTGTGAAATACTACTACTGTCTGAATAAGTGATACTACCTATCTATTGTCCATTTCAGGGTTACAGAACTTAAAACCATGTCTCCTTTGTGTTACAGGAACATAGGATTATGGGTGTAAAGACCATCTGCTCAAGCTATGTTAAGCATAATTTTTCCACAGTATATTAGTTTTACTGAGCTATGACTGTTGGTGAAGGCTTCATCCGTATAATGGATATGTTTTCTTTTCATAAGTGCTGCATTACCTGGTGCCTCTACCATGGATAAAGACCTGCCTGATATGCAGGAACTGTTTGAGCCCAGTGATGGTGACATCCAAACCCTGGCACAACAAGGAGAAACAGCATTAGTGGTACCATGATGGCTAAATCCCCCACCCCTTTCCATGGACATAGCTCCTGTGAAACTCATCCCATGGACCAAGAATGCTATCCAAGGATAGAAAGTAACAAACACATCAGCCTAGGGAGTAAAGTTTTCTCCAGTGGTAGAATCAACCTTGGTTGTTCCCAGCTTGACTGATATGACCTCATGGATCAGCTACAGTCCCACTCATAAGCCAAATTTATCCATGAACACTAGTCAGTATTTGTGTAGGGTGACAATACAGTAACAAGCAGAAACCAATACAGCCATTGCCAGAATATGATTCCTGTAAAGTGCATGTATTCCTGTGGAACTATTCATCATAGCCAATGTTCTTCCCATAGGCAATCCATTTCCACATCTGGTGAGGAGCCCACTACAGGAAAGGAAGAGAGGCACAGTCTTGGACCTGTATTGCCACCACTTCCACAGCACTATCCAGTGTTGATGGCACTGTGGGGCATCATGGATGTACACTTGGATAGGGTGTTCGTGCAAAGACCACTTATAACACATTCCACCTTTCAAACTCTTAGACCACTCGGCCCTCTATGCATGCTGAGAGTCATGCTTGTGACCCTTCTAGAAGAGGACACCTCACCAAGGGGGACATGCATGCTCAGTGCATATGGTGGCCAAGACCTGTCCCACTAGATCCACTCACAATGCTGCACTGTCAGATGAAGCTGTGTCTATGAACACCCACATCTTCACTGCTTACCATCACCCACATGCAAGACAATGGGAGCACCACACCTTCCCTGCCTACTCTCCAAAGCTTCAGTTGTCAATGCATCTGTCATATGTGTGCACACTCGCACACACACAAACACACACACACACATATGCATGCACTCTAATGTTCATGAACTCACTCACATATACACAGTTTTAAACCCTCACCCCGATGCATGCACTTTGCACGTCCGTGCACACGCACATGGCTTGTTGTTCCATTTTTGACACTTGAAATTGTGTCCCTCCCTACCATGTCCATATGATGACAACTGTGCTTTGCCCTCTATACTCTGTTATCTGGGCAGCCTGCGTATGATGCACAGTGAAGTCGGTCCATGTATGGTACAACATAGCTTGGGTACAGTATTGTATATTTCATTTTAATTGTTATATGTTATGCTTATTTTAGCCCACAGCTGTGAACCAGACACTGCCTCTTAACCAGTGCCATGACATGCTGTGCCCATCTCCAGGTCTCATAGTCATACCCAGCAGCTGGTTCCTCTAAAGGATCCTCATTTTCTGCTAACTCCAGGACTTCCACCTCCTCCCCAATGTCTCTACCCTTCTGTCACATTCTTTTTAGCAGCATATTACGTAACACTTCACACAGTGCAAAGATATTACTGCTTGCCTTAGGGTCATATTGCAATGTATCATCAGACACATGTAGACAGTGGATGCTTTCCTTTATCAGTCAAACACATGCTCAGCATGAACTCAGGTCTGTGACAGGACAGTGTTGTATGCTTCCTCTGTCATAGTTTATAGGTAAGTACTAGGCTACTTGCTTTTGAAGGGCAGTTTAAGCCTAGCCAATTTCTCTGAAAGGTGAGAATTAAACCTTGTACCTTGCACATGTGAGGTAAACACCCTGACCATTATGCCAGTCCCCAACTCCCTGAGGTCTATGAGTTTCTTATTGGTATCATTAACTATGCATCCAAAACATATCCAGCATTGCCAGTACGATTATCCCAAGGAAAATTATCTTGCACAGCTCACTGGTATGTCACACGTGTGTCAGATGTGTAATGGCTTAGTTCCCCTGCTGACACACTGTATATTATACACTCTACATTGTGGATTACCTGGCAGTTGTTTGAGTAGAAGCCTTATAGCTGATGTACCTTTATACCTGCTTGCCAGGTGGAGCCCTTTATTGATATGTGGGTGGAGTAAATTGCCACCAGTACCTCAGAAAAATTGGTTACATCGAATTATATAATCTCAAATTTATCTCAAGGAATTCCACTGTATTTATCAGTATATATGATTTTTTTACATTATTGTGTTGAACTAAGCTGCAGCATTTTAAAACTATATAATGTCAATGCTGGAAATCACTATGAGGTGCTTTTACTAGTAAACGGGGAATTTTACAGACTTTGTTCCTTAACTGAAAAACATTCTATTCATCCAGCAGTGCCCTAAATGCTGAATGTCTTAGCAACATTAACTAAAATACTATGTGACATTTTATGACATTCCACAAAACTTGGTTATCTCCAATATCTTATCCCAAACAACATGGTAGTATGCTAGAAAGAACATCTAACTCAACAGCATGGAAAATCAAAGTAAAATGTCTCATTTTTCAGGGAAAAATAAAACTTCACACTTTTTTCAGATAATTTGCCATCTTGGAGACGCAAATACAAATACAGACTAGAAAGAATTTTATCCAAGATTAAAATCTTAAATCTTAATTTCTACCACTGATACAGAGCTGCAAAATATGTGGTAGACAAGAAAAGCCTGCAGACTTCAATGTCTTCTGAAGAAGATGGCACAGAATGTGTGCATTTATGGGGAATTTAAAAAACTGGATTACAAGGTTTACAGAGTTTGTAGAAACTGCAAGTGAGGGAGAAATTAAAAGCATTTGGGGATTTTCTTTCCAAGCAAATATTCATGTTACTTATTTGTAGGATATAATGGAAGCTTTACAACAAGGACAAGTAAAAACATCACTGCAAATAATATAGTGGATGACAAACTCTAGAGAGATGTAAAACAGAACCAAATATTTAATTTCTCATAACTTTCAGATATATCAGAAGATTCAGGTGTTACACTTCCAGAAAATCTTGTAATATGAAACAGCAATAAATAAAGCTGTAGTATGACTAGGTATTACATATATTTCAATATCTTCTATGTATGCAAATAATTGTCCTACAATTATGATGATGATGTCATATGTGGCTTATAAATGAACATTTTTCAAAATATACAAGGTTTTTGTTAAGACAATATGATACAATGTCTCCAGAATTTCTTTGGACAATGAATATGTATTGTAAACAGGAAAAAGAAAATATTTACATTGTTATTCAAATGTGCCACTTAACATATAACATGCATATTATACCCTGCAACTTCAAGTATTGTTTTAACCCTAGAAAACAATATTGATGGCCTGTTGCTGTTCCAGATATGGAGCAACTTTTATAGGCCTACTGCAAATGAAGAAACTAAAAACCCAAGGCTCTAATTAAAATATATGAAATTAGCTTGCCTTTCTCAACAGTAGCAACAGCATATATAAAGATTACTTTTTTCACTAGCTTTTCTTAGTACTTGATAACAAGTTTCAAAGCTAGTAAAATGCCATTAAGTTTATTTATTTGACATTTGATACTGGGGTGGTCTGACTGGGTCTACAAACTCGTTTTCAGCACAGGCCTGGGTGGAAATGCTCCACATATAGCACAATGCAAAAATAAGTATAATACAATACAATACAAATGACATGAGAAATACAATACAAAAATAAGTTGGGAAAACAAACTATGTTACAAGATGTTACAAGATATACTACACATTTAGACAATTATATAGATTTAAAACATTATAGACAATTATAGTCACTCTCACCATATACATAGCCTGTCAGTAGATATTATACAAAAATAGTATGAAGGTAGTGTACATAAATAGTATGAAGGTAGTGCACTTAGTGACATTGTTATAGTACACGACAAAACAGAATGTTGGTTTCATTTAGGAAAATAATTGCCAGAAAGTTATTGATGCAGAAAGATAGAGAGAGAGTTGAGAAGAATAGAGGCATTACAGTCTGAGCAGTAGTTTAAAGATATGGTATAGAAACAGAGAAGGTGTTAGGAGAGCCTTAGGATCTTGCAGACTGTGAGGGAGTGAAATGTGACAGAAGAGGAGGATGAGGCTAGTGTGGAATAGCTGAGCATTAGCCAGGCTTTATGCAGGAACACAGCCATGTATTTTTGAGATGATTTTTTAGAGTATTTGAAATGGGTTAGGCTAGGCATAGACCTGATAGCTAGAGGTAATTAATTCCATAGATTAGAGAGAGAGTATGAATACAGTGTATGTCCTGGTTTTCTTGTGGGATTTGAGATAGCTAAGAGATTTTTGTCTTCTGATTGTAGGGATCAATTTGGTGTGTAAGGTGTCACCAGACTGGCTACTGCAGGAAAGGCAGTAGGCTTGAGAAGAAGGTTGTGCAAGGTGGATAGCTGAATAAAGGTAAGTTGGTTGGGGAGTTCAAGCCAATTTAGTTCTAGTAGCAGTTTACAGTGGTGTGTGTGTGATATTTAGAGTTTGTGGCAGTTTATACAGTTATTAATGTGAAATAAAAATGTTCATGTACATAGCTTCTCAAAATGACAGCTATCTGAGAAGCTTTCTAAAAGTTATTTTCCTAAACTAAGCTTGATATAACATCCTTTAGACAAGCACAGATCTGTATACTCTGCAAAACAACACATCCGCACTAATGTATTTATCTGATCCTACAGAAAGACAAGTAATCATAAAGGGAACATGTACTGAAAATAAATATACAAAAGTCTTCATATAGCTATTTCCCTGGCTTTAATGACAACAATAAAACACTAAAAACAAAAATTATCATTTATCAGTCTTTTGTCTGACCATAGCTTTTCTCCATCATTTCCACTGGGCAGAAATATATTTTATTTTTTTCTACTGTAAAACCACCTGATAGAAGCTACTGTACATACTTTTATTTTACAAAGAACACAACTTCTTTCCTTAGAGTCACCATAAAAGTGATATTTTATTCTGGTTGCTTTTATTTCCAGCTAATATTTTCAGTATCTTAGATTGAGAATACCATGAGTTACTGATTGCTTTGAAAATCTCTTCAGGGAGCTCAGTATATTCATTTTCAATAGCTATTTGATAGTTTCTTTCCAAATTCCTAAGCAAATTTCTCAATTCATTTTGGTAAATGAACACATATGGCCTGATTAGTTATTTTATCAGGAATAAGAAAGTTGTAGCTGCAAAAAAAATATCCTTCACTTACTCACATTGTCAGCCAGTAGTGTTAAGTTTCCTGTCATTTATGTCTGAGGTGGCCATTAAATCACTCTAAAAAAGCAGGTTTGTATGCATTTCTGAAAATATACTTCTTCTATACAGTATTACATTTTATGCTGTTTGATGCAACAAAGATTTGCTCATGCCTATTTTTCCAGATAACAATATTATTTACAGTTTAGATGGTGTAAAAAGAAAGCATGATAAAAAGTCCTTTTTGTATGCAATTTTTCCTGGGCCATGTTTACACTTTGATGGGCAATGCGTTGAATAAACCAATGAATGAAATTCATAAAGAAGTTAAAATGAGATTTCATACTCATACAAATGTATAACAGTCTCCACTTAGGTGTGTGAATAGAATGAAAATGCTGCACAACATCATTAATATCTATGGAAACTGCATATGAAGGTATCAATTTACAGGGAGGAAAATATTTTCTAAACTGAAGAGCATTAGATGTCCTATAATTATAAGTCAGGGAGTTTGTAATTTATTTGACACATTTTTATGACATAAAACAACATTCAGAACACCATGATGTGCAACACATTAGTCACCCTCCCTATGTAACCTTATTTGTGTAGGTTATGCAGATTTTATTGGGTAAATAATGTTGGATATTTTTTTTCTTATGGTTTAGTCAATTTTGTAGGTAATTTGGCTTTCAGCAAAAGACATCTGTATATATATATATATATATATATGTATATATATATATATATATATATATATATATATATATATATATATATATATAAATATATGAGTGCATGTGGGTATGTAAACAAATTCTTGATCAGCTTAATCACACTAGCTCTGTGGCCTATTTTCAGGAGAGACACAAAGTGGTATGCATATTGACTAAGGGAAATTTGATCAGGGATATTCCCATACGCATTTGTAGGTGCATTATCTGTTCCTATAGGCTGCTGTGTTAGAGAGCAAAGATGGAAGAGCCTGAGACGTCACCAACCTCAAGCAACAGAGAGATGCTAGAAATATTAAATAATGCAGAAAGCAGCAGACCAGAGGCAATAGATGGTGTGGTGGAGGCACTGGTTATACTAGGTAGAGGAGAGGAGTTATTTCTCCAGCCAAGTGACGACTGTCAATAAGGAATGATATAGGGGGACTGCAAAATAAGCAGCTGGTATAAATGATACAGAAAATGATCCTGCAGATGATTTTACCAATAACTGTTTGAACCGTAGAAACTCTCAATGTTGAATCAAAGAATGTGGAAACTGAATGGCTAAAAATTCAGGCTTATATATTCTAAGCCCAGGATCGCCATTCCTGGAATATTCCTTTTTTTCTTGATTAATAGCAAACTCACAGTTGGTATATATAACCCCTGAGATTGTGGGTTGTTTGCCTCTACAAAAAAAAAAAAGTTTAAAGGAGAAAAGTGATGTTCTATATTTGCTCTTGAATAAAGGAGGGGAATAAACAAGTTACTATGAGGCTTTAGTGACCCTTGGTAAGAATAAGCACAAGAAAAAATACTGTGTACTTGAAAGAAGTTTTGTATGGCACAGAATAATTATCCCATTGGGGTTTACAGGCATTAGATCATTTATTAATCTAGCAAAACAGATTTTTGTAATGTCACTTTTACTGCTTTCATGTTTATGAAAAAAAAATTAAAACACTGGAATAATTTTATTATTACAGGGCAAAGACTGCAAACAGTTAAAATCACATATAGTTTAGGTCTGACAAAATAAGTGAAGATGAGATAAAAGCAGTTTTGAAAGAAATGAGTAAAAATATAAGACATGTTAAAGAAACAAGGGATGATAGACACACATGGAATGGTAGATGGGAAACTGAGGACATTTTAAAAATGGAAAATGAGAATGTTGTACATTTGCCAAGCATTGTGCTTATTGTCAGTTTGCAGAGGTATGTTAAAATACTGCAGACAATGAAAAGATTGTTTTCATGGAACAATTATTCGTTCAACTGAATGATAATAGCGAGATGTCAACGGAGGGGAAAGGAGAGAATGGGATGCAAAACTGTAGAACGGAATGCAATGTAGAAAGCAACAAGGCCGTCATTTCTGGTCTGACACTGAGAAAAAAAAAAAACAACAAGGAAAATGCGATAAAATATGAGGTGGGCAAGTGGAATGAAGGAAATACTATCAATACTCAGGCAGAGCATGTTTATGATGCGCTAGAAGAAAGTAACACTGAGGAAGAGGAGGAAATGCTGAGACAAGGAATGCTGAAGCTGTAGATAGGACTACAAGGAGAAGTTATAACTGAAAATGTTAGCTATACTGGATGAAGAAAGAAAATCAGTAGTGGAAATGAAAGAAGCAGGCAAGGGGCAATATAAAAAGAATTCAGCTGGATAAAGTGAAAGTAAAAAAAAATAAAAAAAATGTTCACTTAAAGTTAAAAAAGGAAAGTAATTGCTTATTAACAGTACTGAAATAATATAAGGAAGTTCTGTGTTTTAAAATGATGTAGGAAACAGTACTGGGATATGATAATTTTGTCAGATGCCAAATATATTGAGCAGAATGATAGAATGCTAGTGGAGAAGTTATAGGAGGAATATTCTGGCATAGATTCAGATTAGATGCAAATATTAGATTTCATTATAGTAGTATCAAAGTGAGTTACTGTGTTAGATTTAGTAGTAAAAGGTAGTTTGTATTGACTATTTGGCGATTCTGTAAATAACATGGTAAAAGAGAGTGAAGAATTGTTTGGAAAAATAATGCCATGCGCATTAATTAATGGGTCAGTAATAATTATGGGAAACAAGCTGTGATGTGAGGATGAGAAAGAAGAAAGTTGCATCTGATATTAAAACAGTTTGGGCACTACTGAAAGCTGGCCAAATGTATTTAGCTAAAGAAAAGGATTGCTCATACTTTATGGCAAGATAGAAAACTGAAACAGACTAATGTATTTTATCTAAAGATTTAAAAGAAGTTGACAGAGGGGTCAGTATTACAGGTTTTTCAGATCATACGTATTGCAGTTTCAGTGGAGTGGGAGATAATAGATATTTTGCGAAAGAAGGGAAAAAAAGATGACAGGTGATATATCAGATAAGGAGTTATTTCAGACAGAAATAGAACAATTATCAAATGATCATATGATCATGTGGGAGTTTAATGCATTGTCAGACTGGTGACATATTCAAGGGAAATTTAAGTAAGTACATGTAGAAGATGAAAGAAGGGAAAGCCAGGTGCAAAAGAGGAACTGTAAGGAAACATTAAGAAATTAGGAAATTAAGAAAGAATATGCTGTGTTTTAATGTAGAAAAGGGAATAGTATGAAAGCAATACAGAAAGAATAAAGACAATTATATAAACATCTGTACTATTTGAATGGAAGAAAGTATGAGGTATTACATTTCTGGAAATACGTAAGGAATGAGAAGAGTGTATAGACATTAATAACAAGAAAGGAGATAAAAATGTGCACAAGAGGAAATGGTGGATTCAGCAGTAAAGTATGTTAGATGTCTGTTTGAAGTATGAGAGGAGCTTGGGATGTGAAACAGTTCTGGGGTGGGGGTTGCCAAAATATTTAGAAACAAACATTAATGAGGAAGAGTTTTATAAAATATTTCAGGTAATATAGAATCAGTTTCAGGAATGGATAGTACAAGTGACAGGATGTATAAAAGCATGAAGGATAATTATAGGTTCATATGTTATTGCAAAAAAAAAAAAAAACTTAAAAGGTCTGAAGAAATGACTATAAAGAAATGAATAAGGTATGTGAAGGGGTGATATATGTATTTGAAAAAAAAGGAGATCGGAGAGATAGCAGTAATTGGTATCAAATGACAATGAATAATACGGTTAATAAAATGTTAAGGACAGTAATCCAAGGAAGGCCTGAAAACATCGATGGAAGTTATTTCCAAAGGAGTACATAGAATTAAAGGAAGGAAGTGAGGAGATATTGTACTTAGAGACGTTGTAGAAAACATGAAATAGAAACGAAGATGCCAAATCAGAGAGAGATGATGTGTCTTTTGATAGTATAGAACATAAACAGCTAAGGAGGAATGTGTCAACTCATGGGGTTAAATGTAAGATATTAAAATCATTGCCTAAAGTGTATAAAAAGTCTAAGAGACATAGACAGGCTTTTGATAATACAGAACATTAACTGTTATAGAGAATTGTATAAGTTTGTGGAGTTAAAGGTAAGATATTACGGATATTGTCCTCTGCTTATAACATAAAGTAAGCAAGGATTCATTTGAAAGGTGGATTAAATGAGAGAACTAGGGTAATAAATGTGTGCAGGGGTGATGGAGGTTCTTGATGAGCAGTA